>NC_090647.1:107796886-107949386 GCF_040937935.1 Hyperolius riggenbachi | reverse complement strand
GCTTCAGTCAGTATATTTGTAAAATTTCATACGAGTGTCGCTAAGCAGCGCATCCTTCTGTCAGTAGCCAGTGGGAGCAGACAGCACCGAGATGGGAAGTTCAATGTTTTACAGTAATCTGAAAATGACATGGTGATCTGCACAAGGGATTCTTTAATTAAACACGCTTTCTCTTGAAATGTTGGCTACAACACCCTGGAAAATAACACGGTGTTAAGATTAAGCTGTGCTTTAAGGAGTGAACTTCATTCTCTGCTTTAAGAGGGATTACCAGAGCTGGAGGAACTTTTGAAGAAGTAAAACTTCCAAGCTTGCCATGATAATGACAGCGCTTAGTGAGTGAATAGGCCTCTTGCCCCGTACAAGGGACGTGTGTGTGTTAGGAAATACCACACAGACCACAGCAAACAGCTAACATCCCTCCCAATACTCACTGTCCCAAATCTACCCCTTATATGCCTTCATTCACTGTGCTACTGGAATCAACACAAATTCACCATACGCCGCTTACCTGGATCTCAGTATTACTGTACTACTAATATATTACCATTGAAGTATATATTTAATGTGAAATTTCGACTGTGATCGTAATGTTTTAATTCGTGGTATTTTACAATATGGAACGATGTACATATATTCTAAATTATATTTGTATCTATCTATCTATCTATCTATCTATCTATCTATCTATCTATCTATCTATATGTATATATATATATATATGTGTGTGTATATATATATATGTATATATATATATATATATATATATATATATATACATATATATATATATATACATATATATATATACGTATATATATATATATATACATATATATATATATATATATATATATATATACATATATATATATATATATATATATATATATATATACATATATATATATATATATATATATATATATATATATATATATATCCGAACCAGGAAAAATGTATAATCCGAAAAAGCCTATTCTGGGCGATCTATATTTTAAACACTGACAGCTACTTCGTACCGTGTGATATACTGCAATCAGCAGGTACAGTTCTAAAGTGTGCTGGACAATATTCCCCAATGCTGTACTTAAGGACGATAGAATCGAGCAAGCTATAGAATGACACTCCATTCATTTTAAGTCATTTAGTACAGTTTATTTTGGAAGCCCGCAAGGCTCTATCTATGCTGATGTTATGGCAGTCTGGAACATAGGAAACTGGCATAGGGTATCACGGAATTGCATTGCATTGTGGGAGAATCTAGTGCAGCGAATTCAGAATAGTAGACGACACGTCCTTCCGTCTACTTTTGTCTGCAAATTGAACATTGTATCTTCTAGCCAATAATCGTGAGTAAAAATAATAATAACCTCCAAATGTCTGCTGGTTCTGGGAAGGGATGAAGTCCAGTTAAGTATAATCTGTGGCTGCAGCTAATTGATCATCGGCATCCACTAGTCACTTAGTAAAGTCACTAGAAATCTGGATGGTAGGAAAAGGATTTGCCCATGACTAGGAACCAGCAGTGTGTGTATCGTAATATTCTCAGCATACTCTAATATCCAGCATAACGCATCCACTGATATTGCACTAGAAATAATTGCAATATAATCTATTGCAGTGCATTGCAAATCCAAATACCCATAAATACGACATATTATATTCAGACACCCACGCGGCATCGTAGTTGAGAATAGTGCACAGCATTTGCTGGTGTGCAGTATTGTGCGCAGCCGTTTCTGGTATACAATATATTTATAATACTATACTGAAGTGAACTGAACTCCTCTAGAACCATTTGTTCTGAAATAATGCACCTTGTAATCCATAATGGCAGGTTCTTATTGTGTAATGCAGCATTCAGCTAATTACATATTGGACAATTGTGCAACACGTAACACACTGGATATAGCAGGCTACATTTATCAAGAGAGGTTTGAAGACATGAGATCCAACCTGCAGAGGTTACCCACAGCAACAACACAAGTGTTACCTATATTTGCTTCAAGCGGACGCTACTTAGAGCTTCCTCCCTATTCTAAAATATACAGAGCAGCACAATAACCTTCAAAGAAAATTATTTCTTACAGCTGATACCAATCCTATAATAAATCTGCAATATGTCTACTTCCTGCTTTCATGGAAGCAGACTTATTGTTAACATCCTGTGTTTACCAATTAGCTTCTCTGCTGTGACAGTCAGCTGACACATTGAGAGATCAAATTATAATTTGTGAATAGTCACAGATGAGGGGGAATTAGACAGGCTTATCTCTCTAAATACACACAGGGTGCATTTCTCTCTGTTTTCCTTCTGTCCTGTGCAAGAGATCAGGCCCACTTTAATAATTATGAGACCTTATAGGAGAACTGTAGTGAGAGGGATATGGAGGCTTCATATTTATTTCCTTTTAAGCAATACCAGTTGCCTAGCAGCCCTGATGGTCTATTTGCCTAAAGAAGTGTCTGAATCACACCAGAAACCAGCATGCAGCTAATCTTGTCATATCTGTCTAAATTTGTCAGAAACACCTGATCTGCTGCATGCTTGTTCAGGGCCTATGGATGAAAGTATTAGAGGCAGAGGATTAGCTGAATAGCCAGGCAACTGGTATTGCTTAAAAGGAAATAAATATGGCAGCCTCCATATACCTCTCACTACAGTTCTCCTTTAATCTGCTTGCATTATTCTTCTTACCTTTACCAATACAGGCATGTCAGCCCCACAATATACAGTATAAGCTTACTGTACCCATACTATTCATCAGTGGCATAGCTAAGGAGCTGTGGGCCCCGATGCAAGTTTTACAATGGGGCCCCCCAAGCACTCTATACATAACAATTGATACGGTGCACCAAAACCTGCCAATGGCAACTACAGTGTCAGAGGTGCAAGAAGGGGATGGGGAACAGTGTGATTACTACTATTCAAACTATCTATAGAAGTGATTATTATGAGCACATGACCAATAGAGAGCTAATTCTGCAGTTGAGGGAGGCCTCCTCTGGACCAAGGGCCCAGATGCGGTGGCAACCTCTGCACCCCCTATTGCTACGCGACTGCTATTCATGAACTTGCTACACTATAGTCTGCATTGGTCTTAGCTTGAATAAATTGTCTGAATCTTTCCCTACTGTATCTACAAGGTTATATTGACTTCATGTCTTTATTTATCCCTCTGTTATGACATATACACTCATGAAGTACCAGAGCTGATTGCTGTTGACTTGTTTTTGCAGTGTAAATTGTTTAAGGTTATAAACGTGAATTGAAGAACAGAAGAAAAATCAGAAACACAAATATATTGCATTAGTCACATTTTAAGTCATTTTAAGCACATTAATGCTTTACATGAGACATGGTTTAGGAATTGCTGCCTTAGTGCACCTGCTGCACTTTTCCTGCCAGTCTAGGCAATCTAGGCCAATGTATTATTGGATATAGCAGCATAGCATCACCCTAATATAATACAGTATATTCACAAACACTAAACTGTCCATCAGAGCACCTTACAAAACCTATGCAATCTTCACAGTGCATTGCGTGCAGTGCGATGTAACGGAGTGCAAGATCCCCAGCACTGTGTTACTGCATAATGCGCACATTAACAGTGATGCTGAAGCTTACTTTTCATTGACTGTATGCTTCAGGCTGTGTTCCCACCTGCTTCTGCATCATGTGCGATCAGCGGGAGCGGACAGTATAATGTCGGCTTTGATGGTCCGCTGTGGTCCAGATGTAGCCCAGGACAGATGCGATCCCCCATAGGCTATATGGGGGAATGCATCTGCCTGGCCCGGGATTATCGCGGACTGCACAGAAGAGCGATCCGCTTACTGCAACAGATTCCGCTGATCTGCTGCAGCATGACAAGTGTGAACTGCTCCTATGTATAACATAGCCGCTCACTCTCTGCTTAGCAATGACCAATGAGCAGAGAACAGACAAAAAACCTTTGTTCTCCACTCTAGTGGGAACAGAGCCTCACTGTACATGAAGCAGTGTTCTCATAACGTGCAGTGATACATTCCTGTGTTGTTTTTTTACAGGAAACACAATGCAACTCCCACTGTGAATGTAGCCTAAGGGCCCTTGCACACTACACGCATTGCATTGGAGAAGAATTCTGCATGCCATCTCACTGCCCATACAGATCTATGGGGCTGTTCCCATTTCTGTGCTGTAACATTTCATGTTCCTAACTCGCTGCATGTAGGCTTTGTACTAAAGTCTTTGTCCGGGCTCCATTGCAGTTCACACTTGCTATAATGCATGTTTTATGCAATGCTTATAGTGCGCAAAGGTCCTTGGACTACAGTGAAACATATACCATGCAGCAAATGCCAGCTTACACTACATAATATGTTGTAACCGTATGGCTTTCCCTCCGGGACAGCACAATATACATTCTGAATTACAGTAGAATATATAATAGTATCCAATAGTATTCTGAAATAGTGTGATATATGGTGAAAAATAAAGCTCAATAAATTATTTAGAATTTGCATTCTTGAATCTAGTATAATATCTTCTTTACCAGTGTTTATCTGCATTATTATAACATGCACCCCTTTATGAAGAGTAGAGTATGCTGTATTCCCCTTACTGTGCATAACATCATCTCTGGTATCCCTTTAAAGGATACCCGAACTGACATGTGACATGATGAGATAGACATGGGTATGTACAGTGCCTAACACACAAATAACTATGCTGTCTTCCTTTTTTTCTTTCTCTGCCTGAAATATCAGGTATGTAAGTGGCTGACTTAGTCCTGACTCAGACAGGAAGTGACTACAGTGCGATCCTCAATGATAAGAAATTCTCCCTTTTACCTTTTTCTTGCTCTCAGAAGCCATTTTCCGCTAGGAAAGTGTTTTATAGTTGGAATTTCTTATCAGTAAGGGCCACACTGTAGTCACTTCCTGTCTGAGTCAGGACCGAGTCAGCCACTTACATACCTGATATTTAACTGTTTCAGGCAGAGAAAGAAAAAAATGAACACAGCATAGTTATTTGTGTGCTAGGCACTGTACATACACATGTCTATCTCATCATGTCACATGTCAGTTCGGGTATCCTTTAAACATATATACTTGTTAAGAGTACATGCTTTCCAGACGTTTCTTTGCATTTGTAATTCATTAAAATACTTATTCAGATTTATTTATAAATTATTTTTTTCTTTCTTTACTTATTTTTTTTTTAATTTCCAAGCTCACTGTAAAAAATTGACCATAGGTCGCATTGCACCTGTGCCAACTGGCCCCGACTGGCCAAATTACCGGGGCTTCTAACGGAGGATTCAGGAGCCAGAGGAGGGTGGCGAGGGACCGATTAGCCTGAAGGGGGCTGGAGGAAGCCCCAGGTATGTATATATTTAATCAGTGGATGTTAGACCACGTTCACAGTGGCCATTGTTTGTTTTCCCTGCGACAGCAAGAACACAACAGATCGGGACAGCGGCGTCACACGTTATGCTTTTGTTACATGAGGTACAGTAAAGTACAGAGTCAAAGAAAAGTATGCTTCACTTTTACTGTTAAAGGGACACTTAAGTCAAACAAAAAAAAATGAGTTTTACTCACCTAGGGCTTCCAATAGCCCCCTGCAGCTGTCCGGTGCCACTTCCTGTTTCGGTGACAGGAGCTGACAGGCGGGGGACGCGAGTGATTCTTCGCGTTCCCAGACACATTAGCACCCTCTATGCTGCTATATGATATATGCTATAGCAGCATAGATGGCGCTATTGTGGCCAGGAATGCGAAGAATCACTCGCCTCCCCAGCCTGTCAGCTCCTGTCACCGAAACAGGAAGTGGCTGGGGCCAGGAGGATCGGAGGGAGACGGCGAGGGCATCGGACAGCTGCAGTGGGGTATTGGAAGCCCCAGGTGAGTAAAACTCATTTTTTTTTTACTTAAGTGTCCATTTAAAGCACGCTTTTAACCATGCCACAATCCATTATACCACAACACTCCCACCACACTGTGCACATTGCCTGTGCATTGCAGTGCGGTACTGCAGTGTAACGGCCACTTTCTAATCCATTTTTACCACCTCTATGTACACCAGTGAATCCATATGGGGGCGGTCCCACTAGCAGTGCTGTAATCAAAGAGCAGTCAGAAATTGCTGCTTGCAGCATTTTGGGAGCAATAGCAGAGCAATCACATCAGTGGCTACAGTAACCGAATTCTGATCAATCAGAGAATCGCAGTGATTATTGCAGCTCTTCCAGGAATTGGCAAATTGTGGATGCTTTGTGATTGCTACAAATTACCTGTAATGGATCCCAGGTCTGAGAGTTTATCTACACCATCTGTTCATAGTATACAAAAAACTGTTGATCTTCATACTACACGCAGCACTGGCCAATGGACAATCAAAATTGAAGGTGTGTACCAGGCTTAATCTGAGATTCTTTAAAGTGTTCCTGAGACGAACTACGTCTCAGGTTTTATACTTACCTGGGGCTTCCTCCAGCCCCCTTGAGGCTGCTCAGTCTCTCGCCATCTTCCCGGGCCACTTCTGTTCCCCGCTGGACGGCTCGGGACTCTGGCCAAGTCACGATTCGTCACGCATGAGCGGCCGTTGAGACGGCAAGGGATCGAGCGGCCTCAAGGGGGCTGGAGGAAGTCCCAGGTAAGTATAAAACCTGACACATAGCTTGTCTCAGGCTGCATTCACAGTGGGACATTGCGTTGTGATGCATGGTTAGTCACAACGCAACGCTAAAAATAGGTGGGAACGCACCTTAACGCAGCGTTACCATCACATACAGTAGGTACAGTAAACCATACAGGCTATGAAAAGTATGCTTTCCTGTACCCAGTAACGTGTGAATTTAGAGGTAACGCACTGCAGCAGTGTGTTACCATAGTGTTACACATTACAATGCGACGCTAATGTCGCTCTGTGATTAGCATTGCAGTGCAGTAAGCTCTGTTGTAAGAGATTATAACGAGGCTCCGCAATGTCCCACTGTGAGGCCTCATTCGCACCTAAAATCAAAAATGCGGATCGCTCAAGACCAGTCTTATCACCCGAACGACAGTCTGTACGCACGCCCGATTTGGTGTGCGGACGACTGAACGACAAGACGTTCAAATGACACTGCAGGTGTCAAATGACACTGCAGGTGTATGGTAGTATTCAGGTAAAAAAGTTCATAGTAATGGATTATTAATCCATTACTATGAACTTTTTTACCTGAATACTACCATACACCTGCAGTGTTCTGATATACCTTTGTCTCTGTCATTTTTCGGTGTGTTAATCCATTTGTTTAATGCCTGATGAAGCAGGATTGTGCCCGTGAAACGCGTTGCGACATTGTCCTTGGAGTATGTAAATAAATTGTTTTGAGTTTAAACGACAGCATCGTCTCTATTTGGGAGTGGTCGGCCCACCACCGCCACCCGAATATAGCATATTTTATCCTTTTGGCGCCTCTGTACATCTATTTTATGCAGTAACTAGTATTACAAATGTGCAGCTGTCACACACACACACACACACACACACACACACACACACGCACGCATGCACACACGCACACAGGTACCATGAACAGGAATGCAGTGACTGCTATATGATATAACACTGCATGCTGTCACGCAGGTGCACTGAATCACACACCTGAAACAAGCATACAGCAGTCCCTGTGTATTGACCTCAGGGCTACTTTACTTATTTTCAATTATATAGCTTTTTTTTATTACATTGCATCATTCTGTCATATATGCAGTTTACAAACCACACTTTCGGCTTAATTCACAAAGCCGTGCTAACCTACTTAGCACCATTGGGCGTGATAAGCAGGGTGCTAAGTAGGTTAGCACCATTTTGACAATAAGATCGCGCGCAAAGCAGCGCGGTGTGCGCAAAGCATCGCAAAGTCGCACCCCATGCGACCTTATAGGTGCATCGGATGCGACGTTAAAGTCGCATCGCCGTGCAACTATTTGCGTGCACCGCTCTGTGCGCGCGCAAAGTTTTGCGTAGATAACAACTGAAGTTTCTTAACTCTTCCTGTACTGGAAAACAATATAGACTCTTATCTTTGCTATTAATCTTCTATTTATTAGCCGTACCACACATACCATTCTTTAAGTTTATTTTCGCTTCAAGTTTGCTTTAAAAGGAAATAAATATGTCAGCCTCCGTATCCCTCTCACTTCAGTTGTCCATTAAATGTAATGTCAGAAAATTCTGTGTGGATCATACCACCATCTGGAGGGGTACATTCTCCCTCATAGGTTCTCAGCATATGGTATTTGCACAAAACCATACATCTGATTGGATGGGGACCCCTTCTGCTTGTCACAGTCAAACAAAAGAAAAAACAGGGCACCGAGAGCCCAATAGTGCAATATAGTTTTAACAGAGAAAATCTGTCTAGATAGTTTGTGCAGAAATATACTCACAAAAAAGGGTCACCAGCAGGCAACCACTTGAAAGGCAGGTGGGGAGAATTGGTACCCGACCCCACTCGGGTATAAAAGTCGCTCTCTGTAGACAGGAGAAAAAAGGGGGCGTACCCCTCCACCAAGGGTGGATAAGTAATATGTATCAAACGCAGATAGAACAGCGGCGCCAAAAAGAGTAAAAACACTATTATTTAAAAACAGTAAAAAGAGGGAAGGTAAGGTGGACTTACCTCCCTCTAGCAGTGGAAAACAAAACTCTGAGGTAGAGTAGAATGCATTTATTAAACAGTGTAACTCCTAAGGATGCAACGCGTTTCGCGGGCCACAGCACCGCTTCCTCAGGCTATACAGGAGTTCAAAAAAGCTGTATCCAATCCAAGTATTGAATGAGCGCCTCTGTCGCAGAGGCGCTCATTCAATACTTGGATTGGATACAGCTTTTTTGAACTCCTGTATAGCCTGAGGAAGCGGTGCTGTGGCCCGCGAAACGCGTTGCATCTTTAGGAGTTACACTGTTTAATAAATGCATTCTACTCTACCTCAGAGTTTTGTTTTCCACTGCTAGAGGGAGGTAAGTCCACCTTACCTTCCCTCTTTTTACTGTTTTTAAATAATAGTGTTTTTACTCTTTTTGGCGCCGCTGTTCTATCTGCGTTTGATACATACGCTTGTCACAGTCAGTTTATTTTAACTAGTTTTAAGTTTTAGAAAATGACAAAACAAATATAAACAAAACTGGATTTGTAATTTTTAGTTAACTAAAAGTGAAAGGCTGTCTGGAAAACATTTATACACAGGGTGTAGTCTCAATAAATGTATATGAGTCAAGGGGTACTGAAGATAATGTTTTCCATCCCAGGGCTCAGCTGGTAAACTCTGCTTTCAGGGGACACATAACATCAGAATGTGGAGAAGCACTCTGCTAAGCACTCATATATAACATATCTCATAGTCATCTTCAACATACCCATCTATGTATCCAAACCAAGACCCCATGCAAATGTGTAATGAACACCAAAACAAAACATGCGCTGGGTTAGCGTGATCTGGAATCCCTCAGCATAGTGCTTAATGCCTTAGCTCAGCATTCCAGAATTTTAAGGGACTATGCCACTGCCCACACAACTGTTATATTTAATGCAGCCATTTCAGGAAAAAGTCCGTTTGGAAATGTCAGTCATATGATTCAGAGGTCATTGCACAGGGATTATAGGAAAATAAAGTGGAACTAAAGATTAGCTTAACAAACAGTTTCACTTACCTGGGGCTTCCCCAAGCCCCCAGCAGCCGTCCTGTCCCACGCTGGTCCTCCACTAGCCTCCGTTCTCTTGCCGCCAGCTAGTTTCATTACCATCAACTTGTAAGTTGATGGCAACTGCGCCTGTGCGCCCCAGGCCACGCGTATCCTTCTTCGTGTTACCGTCCACTGCAGGGATACGAGTGGCCCGGGGCGCTCAGGCGCAGTTGCCGTCAACTTACAAGTCAGTGGTTATGAAACTATTTGGCGGCAGAAGAACGAAGGATCATGCAGGACTGGCGTGGGACAAGGTGGCTGCTGGGGTCCTGGGGAAGCCCCAGGTAAGTGAAACTGTTTGTTTTAAGCTAATCTTCAGTTTCGCTAAAGTTGCTTTCTCTGCACACAGTTGTCACCTGATCCCACCCACCTCCTCTCTCTGCTTCCTCTTGTAGAACACAAGAATGAAGTGATCACATACAGTGAAGCATACAGTAAATGAAAACTATGCTTCACTGCCACTGATAATTCGTGCATTATCCTACTAATATTATAAATGGGAAAGTTCGGATCTTTGGATGTTTAGATGTTTGGATATTTGTTACTCGATCCCGCAAAAACGGCTGAACAGATTTGAATAAAATTTGGTACACAAATAGTACATAACCTGGAATAACATATAGGATACTTTTTATTCCCATAACCAAAAAAGTGAGACAAATACAAATTTCCCTGGGAAAATGTAAACTGTAACCATTCTTGCACTGTTAATGGCAGGGTTCTCAAACTTTGCACAGTTGGTCACTGGGTGATTGGGATAAATATTCATAAAAGTTGGTTGAGCCTACAAAAGCCAATCAAAATGTACCTTGATTTTCAAGGGAAATATTTAATTGCTGCCATTCTTGCACTGTTAATGGCATAAGCCCCAAACTGGGTACAGTTAGCCATCGTGTGACTGGGGTTCAAATTCAGAAAAGGGAGTGGAACCACAAACAGCCAATCAGATTTGTTTCAATTCAATGCAAATTACTGATGCCAAAGACTGCAAAACTTACAAACTTGGTCATTGATTAATTAAGTAATTGTGTGTTAGGGTTAGAAAAAGTGGGCGTAGCCAGCACCAGCCAAATACATACCCAGGCAATGCTGGGTCATCAGTGGGCTTAGACAAATACAAATTTCACCGGGAAAATGTAAACTGCAGCCATTCTTACACTGTTAATGGTAGGGTTCTCAAATTTTGCACAGTTGATCACCGGGTGACTGGGATTAATATTCATAAAAGAGGGTGGAGCCTACAAAAGCCAATCCAAATTCATTTATTGCTTTTCAAGGGGAATATTCAATTGCTGCCATTCTTGCACTGTTAAGGACACAAGCTTCATACCTGGTACAGTTGGTCATTGGGTGATTGGGGTTCAAATTCAGAAAAGAGGGTGGAGCCACAGCCAATCAGATTTTTTTCATTTCAATGCAAATTATTGATGCCGAACACTGCAAAGCTCACAAACTAGGTCATAAAGTGATTGAGTAATTGTGTGTTAGGGTTAGAAAAAGTGGGCGAAGCCAACACCAGCTACATACATACCCGGGCAACGCCAGGCCATCAGCTAGTGCAGTAATAAACTGCATACACTGCACTGGGATATCAGAGTCCATTGGATCGCATTGCGACACCAGATGCAGCCTGCACATCACATATGCTTACAATTGCAGTGCAATTAACTGTGTTAAAAGGCCCATCGCAATGCAACGCCCTACTGTGAACTTAGCCTAAGTGAAATCAACAATCAGTCCCAGTATTTAAAGTGAACCTGTGTCTAAATCCTGTGAAGTAAAGCAAACCTGTGAAAACAGTGTGTAAGTAACTACCTTATGATTGCTCCATATCTGGCTTCAACCTCATAAGCTGTGAAATCATCTATTTTCCGTATCTGTGAGATATAAAACTTAGATCTGTGGAATTAGTTGTGCCCGTCACTGCCCGCCCTTTCCTGCCTAACCATGCTGCTTTCATTGGCCAACTGTCACCATATGTAGTCATGTGATAGTGGTGACAAACTGCTGGGTACACACGTTTCTTCGGTCGATTTTCCGTCCGATCGATTTCCGATTCGATTTTCTGACCGATTTCCGATTGGATTCTTTTATCTTTTTGTATCTATTGCCATTCACTTCTATAAGAAATCGATCAGAAAAACGATCGAAAATAAGATCGGACATGTCGGAAATTATCTATCGAATCATCTATCTCACACAAAATTGTAGGGTGTGTACCTAGCATTACTAAGCACCTGTCTTCACTTAATCTTGAATAGAGATGGCCCGGACGGTTCATCGGCGAACGGTTCCAGGCGAACTTCCGGGGGTTCGCGATCGCGGAGAACCACAAACTTTACCGGAAGTTCGATTCGCCCCCATAGTGCACCATTAGGGTCAACTTTGACCCTCTACATCACAGTCAGCAGGCACATTGTAGCCAATCAGGCTACACTCCCTTCTGGAGCCACTCCCCCCCTTATAAAAGGCAGGCTTAGCCGGCCATTTTACTCACTCGTGTGCCTGCAGTAAATAGAGAAGGGACAGCTGCTGCAGACTCTCTCATAGGGAAAGATTAGTTAGGCTCTTGTAGGCTTCTTAGCCTGCTCCTTGCTGATTCTTATTGCTAAAATAGCACCCCACAATAGCTCTTTTGAGAGCTAATCTTGTTCTTGTGATCTATTTTTTTTCTGTGTGTCCCACTGACACTTGTGTTGCATAGATAGCCTTGCTAATTCCTACTGTGTGTGCCACTGCCAGGCCCAGCACATTCAGTGACTACTACCTGTGTGTGTGACAGGTGCACATTGTAATACCCACTGCATATACCTACCTGTTGTAAACTGTGCACCCATCCACCTACGTGAGCGCACGCAGTGTCACTGTGCCTGTCCGCTACCTGTCTGTGTGCGACAGGTGCACATTGTAAAACCCATTACTGCATATACCTATCTACCTGTTGTTCACAGTGCACCCATCTACCTACGTGAGCTGAGCGCACGCAGTGTCACTGTGCCTGTCCGCTACCTGTCTGTGCGTGACAGGTGCACATTGTAATACCCATTACTGCATATGCCTACCTACCTGTTGTTCACAGTGCACCCATCTACCTACGTGAGCGCACGCAGTGTCACTGTGCCTGTCCGCTACCAGTCTGTGTGTGACAGGTGCACATTGTAATACCCATTACTGCATATACCTACCTACCTGTGGTTCACAGTGCACCCACCTACCTACATGAGTTGAGTTCATGCAGTGTCACTGTGCCTGTCCGCTACCTGTCTGTGTTTGACAGGTGCACATTGTAATACCCATCACTGCATGTACCTACCTGTTGTGTTCAGTGCACCCACCTTATCACTGTATATACCTACCTGTTGGGTTCAGTGCACCCATCTCATCACTGCATATACCTACCTGTTGTGTTCAGTGCACCCACATACTTACGTGAGTGCACGCAGTGTGATATACCACTCCGTGCATACCTGTAAACTGCACCTGTGTGACTGCACATTTTATTAGTCAAGTCAGTGCATACCTTTCACTTCATCCCCCAGATACAGACAAAACTGACAAAACAGGTAGAGGCAGAGGTAGAGGCAGACCCAGAGGAAGGCCACTCGGCAGGTCTGTGCAAGGTCGTGCTGATGTGATTTCGTGCGGCCCTGGACCAAACTACAGTGCTCAGAAGAAGGCACGTACCATTAACTCCCAAGATTGTCAGGACGTGGTTGACTATTTAACACAGAACACCTCATCTTCCGCAGCCACCAGCGCTACTCCAAGTACCACATCTGCTGCATTTGACGGTTCACAGGAGTTATTTCGTGGGGAAAATACTGATGCACAGCCATTATTGTTACAACCAGATGAAGGCGCTAAGCAAGTTACACCAACTCTTATGTCTGAGTTAGGCGACACTATAGATGTAACGTGTGCGGAGGGGGATGATGAAGTACCTGCTGTTGGTGCAGTTTTCAAGGTGTCTGAGGCAATCAAAGCTGGGCAGGATGATTATGATGATGATGATGATACGGATCCCATGTATGTTCCCAATAGAGGAGATGAACAGGGGGACAGTTCAGAGGGGGAGTCAGAGAGCAGTAGGAGGAGACGAGTTCCTGAAAGAAGCAGGGGGAGCTCGTCGTCAGAAACAGCTGGTGGCAGTGTCCGGCGGCATGTATCGCCACCTATGTACAGCCAGCCAACATGCCCTTCAACGTCAGCTGCTGATGCCACCATGGCATCACCCCAGGGGGGCTAAGCGGTTTTGAAATTTTTTAGTGTGTGTGCCTCAGATCGGAGCAATGCCATCTGTTATTTCTGCCTCCAAAAATTGAGCTGTGGAAAGGCCAACACCCACGTAGAGACAAGTGCCTTACGAAGGCACATGGAGGAAAGGCACAAACTACAATGGGAATAGCACCTGAGAAAAAGCAGCACACAAAAGAAAACCCACCCTCCTTCTCCTCTTCCTCCTTCAGGTGCAGCATCTTCAGCTGCTTTCTCCCTTGTACCTTCACAACCACTGTCCTCCACTCCGTCTCTGCCCTTGAGCGGTTCCTGCTCCTCTGCCCACAGCAGCCAGGTGTCCGTGAAGGAAATCTTTGAGCGGAAGAAGCCAATTTCTGCCAGTCACCCCCTTGCCCGACATCTGACAGCTGGCTTGGCGGAACTATTAGCTCTCCAGCTGTTACCATACCAGCTGGTGGACTCTGAGGCCTTCCGTAAATGTGTGGTCATTGGGACACCGCAGTGAAAGATGGCAGGCTGCAATTCTTTCTCTAAAAAGGCAATACCCAAACTGTACCGTGAAGTTGAGAGGCAAGTGGTGTCATCTCTGGCACACAGCGTTGGGTCAAGAGTCCACCTGACCACGGATGCCTGGTCTGCCAAGCATGGTCAGGGCAGGTACATAACTTACACAACCCATTGGGTCAACCTGGTGACCGATAGCAAGCAGGGAGTACGTGGCTGTGCAGCGGACCAACTTGTGACACCTCCACGGCTTGCAGACAGGCCTCCTGCCACCTCCTCTCCTTCTCCTCCTGCTACATCCTCTTCGCTGTCGTCGTCCATCTCCTCCTTGGCTGAGTGGCAGTTCAACTCTACTGGTGCTGCAATCTCCCCTCCAGCTACACAGCCCCATCTTCCCAGGGCCTATGCTGCATGCCAGGTACGACGGTGTCACGCCATCTTAGACATGTCTTGCCTCAAAGTGGAGAGTCACACTGGAGCAGCTCTCCTGGCTGCTCTTAAAAAACAGGTGGATCAGTGGCTGACCCCGCACCAGCTGGAGATTGGCAACGTGGTGTGTGACAATGGCAGCAACCTCCTTTCCGCTTTCAATTTGAGAAAGCTGATACATGTACCCTGCATGGCACATGTGCTGAATCTAGTCATTCAAAGATTTGTGTCAAAGTACCCAGGCTTAGAGGACGTCCTGAAGCAGGCCAGGAAGTTGTGTGGGCATTTCAGGCGGTCTTACACGGCCATGGCACGCTTTGCGGACATTCAACGGAGAAACAACTTGCCGGTGAGACGCTTCATATGTGATAGCCCGACTCGCTCTGAATTCGACCCTGGTCATGTTCTCTCGCCTGCTAGAACAGGAGAAAACCGTCACCCAGTACCTCTACAATTTCAGTAGAAGGACACAATCTGGGAAGATGGCGATGTTCTGGCCCAACAACTGGACATTGATGCGAAATGCAAGCAGACTCATGCGGCCGTTTGAGGAGGTGACCAACCTGGTGAGTCGCAGTGAAGGCACCATCAGCGACTTGATCCTGTACGCTTACTTCCTGGAGCATGAAGTGCGTAGAGTGGTGGATCAAGGTGTGGGGGAGCGTGAAGAGGAACGGTTACGGCAGGAACAGTTGTGGGAGCAATTTACATCAGAATCAGATGTTTCCTCAACACCTGTGGCAGCACAGAGGGGGGAGGAGGAGGAAGAGTTGTGTGGGGAAGAGGAGTCAGACTCGGATGATGAGGAAGGTGTTTCTTTTTAGGAGGAGGAGGAGGAGGCGGCGGCAGAAGAACAACCACAGCAGGCGTCACAGAGGACCTGGCCTTAAGTGTGGATTTAAACACTGTGAGCAGCGATGAATACTTGGACTACTGGGTGCGCAGGCTTGACCTATGGCCAGAGCTGTCCCAATTTGCCATCCAACTTCTGTCTTGCCTTGCCTCAAGCGTCCTGTCAGAAAGGACCTTCAATGCAGCTGGAGGCATTGTCACTGAAAAGAGAAGTCGCCTAAGTTACAAAAATATTCAGTACCTCACCTTTATCAAAATGAATGAGGCATGGATCCCGGAGGGCTACTGCCTGCCCGAAGACTAAGTCAGTCCCCACACACAGCATCTCTGCCTGCACGCTGTGTGACTGGCTGCCTGCCCCAAGACTAAGTCGCTCCCCACACAGCACCTCTGCCCGCAGGCCGCTTGACTGCCTTCTCCGCCACCACCAACAGGGTCCAGGACTCCAGGTGGATTCCTGAATTTTTAAGGCCGCTGCTAGCAGCGGACTCTATAATAATTTTTCTGGTGCATGTGCATGCCTGCCTAATTTTTCTGACTGCAGTGCAGCTGCAACAACAAAACAAAAGGCATGTACATGTGCCCATTTCCCTTCATGATCATTACCTTGCCGCGGTGAAGGGGCTTGCGTATCACAATGAAGCAATGACCGCCGGCTATATGAGTGTCTCGGGGGTGGCACACCAAAGATAATAAGGTTGTTGCTTCATTGTGGACAGACCAAATTTGATCAGCTGGACAGTCACTGTTCTGTCATTCAGCTACCTCAGCCCGGCGACCATATGGGCTTGAAAGCCGCCATCACCTGTACTCTCGTCATGGCATGGTGCGTACCAGTCCAGCACGGCCGTCACTACACAAACAGCTGTTTGCAGTCACTGCATACCTTTCACTGCATCTTTGACTGCACATTGTATTATACCTGGCAGTCAGTGCATACCTTTCACTTCAATGGATGGTAGACTTGCCCTCCATAACAGATTCTCGTTACAGGTAGTACAGTCTATAAGTGTCATATACAGCAGGGCCTCGAAAGTCCTCCTGTATTGTTATTTTTGGTCACTACCTCGGGACGTGCATGCCATGCCTGCTGCCTTCCTTGGATGTGTGGTAGCCGTTTCTGCTGCCTTCCTTGGCTGTGTGATGGTGGTAGCCGTTTCTTATTTCTTAGGCTCCCACTCCGGATCGGAATTGAACCAGGATGCCCCGGCCATTACCAGTGGTCACTCACCGAGGCAGACTTGCCCTCCATAAAAGATTCTTGTTGCAAGTACTGAATAGCAAGCAGAACAAATATTTAAAAAAATAGATGTAAGCTTTAACAATGGTAGAGAAAGAACCATTGAAAGTTGATAAGGCAGTCAGACATTACCTGATATCACGGAGGAAGAGCAATCTCGCCATGGTGCGCACCAGTCCAGCACGGCCATAACTATGCAAACAGCTGTTTGCGGTGCGTTACACAGTGAGTTTGGTGTGTCAGTGTGAAGCAGTACTCTAATTATCTATGCAGTGGCTGAATAGAGTACTGGTTAAGAACACCGCCTTTGACATAGGAGACCAGAGTTTGAATCCTGGCTAGGTCAAGTACCTATTCAGTAAGGAGTTCAAGGCAAGACTCCCTAACACTGCAGGGTGGCCTCCTGAGTGCGTCCCAGTGGCTGCAGCTCTTGAGCGCTTTGAGTCCGACAGGAGATATAATATATAAATGTTCGGATTATTATTATAATTACACTCCCTCATTGATGTATACACATGCAAGATGTTTTAAAGTACTTTAAGCCTGCAATTTAGCATTCAATGTGATTTCGGCCCCTAAAACACTGCTTTGCTCCAATCCGGATTTTTCCCCGGGACTTTGGCGTCTATTCCACTCCGCCATGCCCCCCTCTAGGTGTTAGACGCCTTGAAACATATTTTCCATCACTTCTGTGGCCAGCATAAATGCTTCTAGTTTTCAAAGTTTTCCTCCCCATTAAAGTCTATTGCAGTTCGCGAAAGTTCGCGTGAATCGAACGTTTGGCGGAGGTTCGCGAACCGAAAATCAGAGGTTCGGGCCATCTCTAATCTTGAACAGTTCTTTTCCTATGAAAAATATATGAGCTAGCATAATTTGTTGTAACAGACGTTGCATTGGGCACTGTAACGTGGTGAAATGAAAAGTCTATAAACAGCTCACACCTCACCAGTTGCGCTGCGATGAAAAGTCTATAAACAGCTCACACCTCACCAGTTGCGCTGCGATGCAAAGGATTCCACTGTTACAATGCAGAGGATGCAGTGCGTTGCTAGAAGCGATGATGAAAAAACGTTGATGCTCACAATGCAAAGCTATGGTGAGCTACGGTAAGGCAATAGATGTATGTTTTTACATGTTGACGTGCACAAGGTTATTCAGTGAAGGTGAACACTAAAGTACTTGTACATGTGCACCAAAAAAACAGCTGGTCATCAGTGGGCAATATGTTGCTACTAAGGCCTTGTTTCCACTTCTTCACTGTTTAATGCAGGTGGTCATTGCAATACACTGTGTTGCTACGTGATTCTTCCTGATGCGGTTGCGATCCCATCCATCATTTATTTGTTGTGCAAAACATGCATGTAACGATGCATCGCAATTACACTGAGAATTGCAATGCATGGATATAAACTAGACAGTGCGCTCTATGAACGTCTGATGTCCCTGCAGATTGCATCACTGTGAGAAAATGTGTACAGCAAAGCACAAGTGAATGTAAGGCCTTAACAAATACCTTCCTTATTCACACCAATGCGCGCTACAAAGGTGTTTTAGATGCATATTTGCACCCTTAAGATTAAATATATTTGGAGGTCAGATTTATTTTTTTGTGCGCATTACTTTACCTGCCACCACAAATGTGATTTTTGATCACTTTGCCTTATATTGTGGGATGAGAACGCAAAACAATGCCCAACTGAAATCAACATGGGTCTGTAGACCAGATCATCTTGTACAGGGGTAGTTTTGCTTGTTGCCCATAACAATCAGCCATATTTCTTGTTTCACTTGCAAATTTAGCACTAAAAAATGACAGTTGGAAGTGGTGCAAACATTGTAAGGGAACCAACAGTCATTCTGCACACACACCAAGGAAGGAAAATGCAGAGTCAAACACTTCCTGTTTCCACCCTGAAAGAATGAAAAACATGAATCAACAACTCGACAACAAACTGGAAATAAGAAATCATAAAGCAGGCAAGTATTCACTCTACCACAAAGGGCTGGTGCACACCAAGAGCACTGTTCTGGGCACTTTTAAAAACGCTAGCGCTTTGAAAAGAGCTTGGCTATGCTAATGTATTTGTACAGGATGGATCACACCAGAGCAATGTGATTTTTTTCCCAAACACAAATGTGGGCCCTGCAGCATTTCTGATAAATATAGGAAAAGAGGAAAATAACTCTTAAAAACGCTAGAAGAGAAAAATTTTCCATGTTTTTTTTTTTTTTTGTGTGACTAAAGCTGTTCTCTTCCAGGTCGAAGTGTAGAAGAAGGATTAAATCGCTACACCAAATGCTCCAAAAATCGTTAGGCATAAACAGAAAATCGCTAGGCACATAACTGGAATCACTCTAAATAGGGCTAGTTCCCACTGAGCGCTTTCTTAGTGCTTTGCCGATCGCCGGCAATCAGCAAATCGCTGCTCCAGTCCTAATGTGTCCCTATGGATACATACACACCGTTTTGGGGGCGATCGTGCTGTGATTCTCGTTCTATTGAACGGGAATCACAAGCGCAAATCGCGCTGAATCGTGGCAAATGGCGAGATTTGGGCTGCCGAATCGCGGACGCAAACGCGATCTGGTAAACCGCCCAATGTGAACCAGCCCTAAATCGCTTCAAAAAAGGCTAAGCAATTTTTGGTGTGCACTAGCCCTTGTACACATTTGTGAGCAGGTTTGCTTTAATAGAAATGGAGTACCCAAGATTTTGTTTGTGTGTATGTGGTCCTGAAGGCTCTGTGCATTGACTGAGGCACATGCTCGCATCATTTTAAAGCAAAACAACAGCAAAAAAGCTAGATGTGGTAAACGTGTGGCTGAAAGCCATGGGCTCTCTGTGCTTCCTGGGAGAGGGTAGCTTTGTGTTTAGCAAGTGTTCCTTTTAACCCACAGCACAATAGCTTCATCCTCTTTGGAAAATGTCACTCGCAGATCCTTCCTCGATTGAAGGATTAAACTGCTCTCGTGGTTAAACCTCCCTAATCCAGAGGAAGAGGTGCGCAGTTTAAGGTGGCTCTCTAAACCCTTGATGCTGAGAGCCATGCCTGTTTGTCTAGACGCTCATTAAGCCCCCGTTTGTCTGGCATCTCTACCTTGACCTTGGCCTTCCACACATTTTTTGAGGCCGAACAGTAAAAAATCTGGAATGTCCATGACAAAGGCCGGCAGCCGAGGGCTTTCTGAGGCTCCTCCGCATTTCAAATAGATGTCAATCCCCAGGACCTTGTTGGTGGGTCAGTGGACAATGAAAAAGTTTACTATCGCTCCCGAGCCATGTGATTTACCGTCACAATGTGGAAGAAAAGGACCGGGCTATTTTCCTGCTCCCAGCACAGAGATGCTCAATGGGCGCTCCGCTGTGGGGGCACTTTGTGGAGCATTTTACAGGACAGATGTCATAAAATGTCTCCTGGACACTGGTGAAGATCACCACATTCTTCCAAACTCACAGCTAAAGCCCATATACTGGCTGATCTGGGGGTTGTACGTATTTATAATTATTGATATAAAGCAAGTCCAGCGCTCCAGGTCAAAAATGGTCCAATTCTGGAAGATCTGGGCTTTTGGTAAATACTGGAATAAATAGTGAAATGCCACCCTGATGTCTACACAAGAGTGAGATGGTGCAGACATATCTTCCATGGCACCTCACAGAGTACCATAGCAGCCAGGGCATCAACAGACTCTCATTCACAGGGCACAACTACTAGACACTTCGCTCTTCCCATGCCAGGCTCAGTAGCATTCATCTGGGATTCTGGGCTGTAGGCTTGTTGTGAGTTTATTAACCGACCTGTAATAAGTACAAATCATAGCTGTGTATTATACCCCATTCCTCATATTCTGCCTCATGCGCCGAGCATCTGTGTAGACTGGGAATAGGTTGTTGGGGTGTTTAATGAAATCATAATAATAATTCCAAATGGATGCATATTTTGTGCGAATTTTATGCCAAGGTACGCAGTTTAGAAATGGACCAATGTCTAGTTCTAGACCTCAAGCACTTGCATAAACTTTGCATCAACACAAAATTATAAGCATCTCATTGACCGTCTATAATAATATTAGGTATGCTGGTGTCTCTCGTCTTTCTTGAATAACGTATATGTGTTAGAATATGTCATCTATTTCTTATTTACTACTTATGTGTGTTAGACGCTACAGCATCTCCTCATTTATATACATCTATGTATGTTAGGATACTATCTATCTATTAGAATTTATAATCTATTTTATGTTATATGTATGTATGCTAGAACCCACCATACATCCTACTTATTTAATATGTACATATGTTAAAATGTATAATATATCTCATAAAACATATGTATGAACCCACAATACATCCTTCTCACGCAGTATGCGTGTAGGTTAGAATACATCCTGTCTCTCTCATATCATATGTGTATATTAGTATATAAAATCTAATATATATATATATATCTTATAAATTGTATGTTTAGAACCCACTACTAAGTTAGAACCCACTAACTCCTTCTCCTATAATATATATTTATGTTAGGACATCTCATGTCTCTCTCAAAAAACATGTATATGTTAGAAATCTATAATCTCTCTTATTTAATATGTATGTATGTATGTATGTATGTATGTATGTATGTAGGTAGGTAGGTAGGTAGGTAGGTAGGTAGGTAGGTATGTATGTATGTATGTATGTATGTATGTATGTATGTATGTATGTATGTAGGTAGGTAGGTAGGTAGGTAGGTAGGTAGGTAGGTAGGTAGGTAGGTAGGTAGGTAGGTAGGTAGGTATGTATGTATGTATGTATGTATGTAGGTAGGTAGGTAGGTAGGTAGGTAGGTAGGTAGGTAGGTAGGTAGGTAGGTAGGTAGGTAGGTAGGTAGGTAGGTAGGTATGTATGTATGTATGTATGTATGTATGTATGTATGTATGTATGTAGGCATGTTAGAACCCAACATACCTCCTTCTCGTAGAATATATCGTCTCTCTTTCTCATATAATAGGTATAGGGTAGAATTTATCATATTTCTCTCTCTCTCTGTTAAATGTGTAAATATGTTACAACCGTAATACTGTACCTCATTCTAGTATATATGTATGTTGGAATATATCTCATATAACATGTATAAGTTAAAATGTATAATCTGTCCCTCACTAATATAAACAATATTTATCTCTGGATAAACATAGAGACACATCCAAAACACACACAAACGTAGCACACGTCTGATGCCCCTACATTCTCCTTCTTGTTCAGAGCATGTTTATTTTAACTGGCAACATAAGCAACGGAAGAATCATAGAGTTCCATAATATACACCTTTAAACATATATATATATATATATATATATATATATATATATATATATATATATATATATATATATATATATATATATATATATATATATATATAATCTGCCGCATGATTGTATTGTTTTTTATTGAAAAATATGCTTTTCCAATATGGCCAAGTGGAAATATGTACAAGACATCCAAGACACAAACACACAATATACACACACAACACAACGTACATACTTATGTCATTTGTAGAAATAATTGCCTTTGCATGGACGTCTCCCCGTGTTTGTCACTGCTGCACACATTACATGACGATACACGACGATTTGTATAGCATATTCATATATTTAATGTTCTGCAGAAAGTTTACATGCGATGCCATAGAAGTTCAGCCTTACATAACAAGTTGGTCATTTTTGTCACTTATCAATCTAAACGACTTTTCCTGCCCCACCAGCATTACTGATCACGCATCTTGCCCAGATAGGATGATAATAAATTACCCATGGAGCCCTTGCTGTTGCACATTTCTGTCTGCTGGGCGCATGTTTCTTGGTGGCCATCAGTGGGTGTCACCCTTTTTTGATGGGCTGTGGGGGTCTCTTCTCCGGGAGATCGTCCAGTCTGTCTCTCCAGCGTGCTGCTGCTGCTGGAGCCAGGCTGGGCTGGTGGGGAGGGGTCACGTGTCACTCTCAGCTCGGGTTCCATTGTTGTCTATGGGAAGCTTGGTGGGGGTCACGTGTGACAGGCAGATTTCTTAATGAAGCAGCCCGAGCCGTAGACCTGCCCCGGCTTGCGCACCGCGCATGCGCGCCCGCCCGCGAGACAATCATGTTGAAGGCGAATAGTGACTCGCTTTTGGGAAGCTGACTTTTTAAAAGCACGGCCAGACCATGCTATGACGACTTCCCTGATCCTGCATCCTCACTGGGCGGACACCTTGATGTACGTGTATGAAACAAGCCCGAATGAAAAGAATCCCAAGAAAAGCCCAGACATGGAGGGACTGAGTGGGAACTGTGCGAGCACTCACTGCAGGGATTTTATTTCTCACCCAGCGCTGGGGCGCCATTCTAGCAGCATCGGCAGCCACCAAGGACCTGTGTATACGGATATCACCTCTCCGGAGGCCAGCAGGCAGTGCCCGGGGGCACCCACCTCCTCTTCCAACGCCTCCCTGGGCTATGCCTACCCGTTCGGCAGCAGCTACTACGGCTGCAGGTTGTCCCAGTCCCACAACGTCAATTTGCACCAGAAACCGTGTTCCTACCACCCTAATGACAAATACCCCGAGCCCAGCAACCCCTTACCCAGCAGCGAGGATTTCTCATCCAGGGCCAAAGAATTTGCATTTTACCCCAGTTTTGCCAGCTCTTACCAGGCAGTGCCTGGCTACTTGGACATGTCAGTGGTGCCAGGGATCAGTAGCCACCCGGAGCCTAGGCATGATGCCCTCATCTCTATGGAGGGCTACCAGCACTGGCTGCCCAACGGATGGGACAGCCAGGTCTACTGCTCTAAGGACCAGAGCCAGTCCAGCCATCTATGGAAAGCACCTTTCCCAGGTAAAACTCCTTCCTACCACCGATATGGGGGAGACACTTTTTTTTACTGCCAACCATTGTAGCTGTTGTTGGATAGATATGCTGTCAAATCAAATCAAAACAGCTTTATTAACATAACCAAGATTCATACAGTAGGGGGGGTAATGGGGGGCATGGAAGGGGGTGGGGTAGGGGTACAATGGATAAACACTCAATGGACATTTTTTTTAGGTTTACAGTTCATGTATGCACCTCTCTCAGTCTGTGGCATGCTGAGACATAGTGTGCAGCGATTGTCACTGTGGATTCATCTTCTCCCAGTAGAATGTGGAGTTTTCTCTCTTTCTCCTAATGTGTGAAAGTCTGGAAATAGTTCCATTCATTTCTTATAGGTTCCCCTGGTTACAGTATATTTGGGCCAGTGCAGCAGGAGGCTGTCTCATTGCAGCTACAGGCAGGCTGTCTCCTGTAGCAGCACAACATATTTTAGGTATTAATAATGTCTTTGTCTGCCTAGTAGAGCCATTCTGGTGATGACAGTCAGGTTGGGTTTGCTGATCCCTGGCTATAGTGCTGTGATCTCCCGGAACATGTAGCAGCAGAGCTGGCTGCTGGAATCTCTCTCTCTCTCTCTCTTTCTCTCTCTGCAATTATATATGTAGGTGTCAACTGACACATTATTCAGTCTCATTGCAAACCGTGTCCCCTGCCTGGGAGAAATATAGCAGCAGGCAGTGAATTCTGGCTGCTCTATTGTATTTTATGGTGGATGCGAGTGGCAACAATGTGTCTGTGTTATATATGTGTTAAATAATAGAAACAGAAGAACCGTCACTTTCATTAGTTCAGATGGACACATGAATCATTCATTGATGTGAAGCTGGCTGGCTGTCGCCGGCTAGCCCCTATAGAGCCTATGCAGTGCACACATGTGCTGCCATTAGTGTGCCATATAGCGTGTGCTTTACTAACCAGGAAGTATATGGCAGTGTAGGAAGCAGCCGTGTAGTGTGCAGGAGACACCTAAACATTGCTCATCCTGCTCACTGGCAAACAGTTCCAACATCACCAGTGACCATCTACTATCTATCTATCTATCTATCTATCTATCTATCTATCTATCTATCTATCTATCTATCTATCTATCTATCTATCTATCCATCTATCTATCTATCTATCTCTTCATTTTATTGATTAATTTAGTGGCTATCGAGTGTGAGTGTGTGCAGACATTTAGTTACATTTCTGTACAGTAGATGTGTGTGCACGAAATATATAAATGGGATGAGATGTATAGATGAATTAATTCTATTTACCTATTCATATCCATTCGTTTTTCTATCTAACTAGACGTGATAGATAGATAGATGGATGGATGGATGGATGGATGGATAGATATTTGTGTCCCTATATTATACATTATTTCCCTATACTATAAATTCTACAATCTTGAGTACAATACCTCAAATGACACTAAACTGTATATTTCCTTGCAGCCATATAATGTATATTGCATGTACAATGTACATAAAAACGAGAGGGAATATATATATATATATATATATATATATATATATATATATATATATATATATATATATATATATAGTGCATCATTACTCTCTTTTTAAAAACTAAATAAACGTGTTCGAATTTGGGCAGAATGGTGGCTAGGTTAATTATCTATCTATCTATCTATCTATCTATCTATCTATCTATCTATCTATCATGTTCTGTCTAATAGCTATCGCCTGTCATAAAGGGCTGCATAGGTATTATTTTTTGTCAGTCTGTCTGTACATCTACTTTGTGTTGCATGTGTGCATTATATTGCATATTATAGTGCATTATACTGTTTATGGTATAATGTATACTGGTTATATTGTATTGCATACTGCTTATATTATATAGTATATGGGTTATATTATGTTGTATGTGTTGGAGATGTGAGAAAGCTACCATCTAATCAGACAGTCTGCCTCAGCTGTCAGGCTCTGCCATTTTATTCTGCAAATTCTACGTTTTCTATAGTTGTAATAAATGGTAGTATAGAATGTCATAGAAAAGGCTATCCTTGATTTCCCCTGTGGTGGGGAATGGATATATCATGAGACAGGGTGATGGTTATGAACGGTAGCAGCCATGCAGCCTGTGTATTCAGATATCAGGGCTCATTGTCAGCCTGTCTATAGCACATTCTCTGTCCACATCTAACAAGTGATCATGTCTGATTGGTGAAGTGTGAAACTACTAATGCCTTTTCACAAGTCCTCAGTCTGCCCCCTGCCTCTGCCTCAGCAGCCCAGATGCTACTGGTACCCTATAGTCACTGTATGGCAGAACACCTGCAGCAATGCTGTCCATGGCAACAGTCTGTCAATTGGAGTCCTTATGTTGGTCGCCATGGGGATATTTTTTCTTCCTGTGCTCCTTAAACCCCGATGCATTGAAATATGCTTGATTTGTGCATGAACTTAATATAGCTGATAAATCCAGCAGCCGTTTTACGTGTATAAGTGTTTAACTAATGTTCCCATCTAAAGATGTCAGGGTGGGATTTATTGTGAGCGCTATCAGACCGGTGAAGACCCGAGACCAGGGATGCCAGAGATGGATAATATTCTTATTATTAATAATAGTTTTTCATTTATATAGCGCCAACATCTTCAGTAGCGCTGTACATAGTACAGAACGAGCAGTGGAGGTCATAGATGTATGACAGGTTAAAAATACCGTACAATCAGGACGTGCAGCAATACAAATACAGACGAGGTTGATGAGTGGTTTGAGATATCGCCAATACTGGTGCATGTTTATATGATAAATTGCATCAGAATAGGAAACAGTAGGAGGAGGTCTCTGCCCTTGCGAGCTTACAATCTAGAGTGATGAAGGGAAGGAGGCTTTGGTGGGGAAGTCCATGTTATGCTGTGATGTCAGGCTGTGGGCTGCCGTGTAACTGTGTGCTGTTTGTCCTTCTTACTCTCTACTGCAGATGTGGTCCCCCTACAGCCTGAGGTTAGCAGCTACCGCAGGGGCAGGAAAAAGAGGGTCCCTTACACCAAAATCCAGCTGAAGGAACTAGAGAAGGAATACGCCGCCAGCAAATTCATAACCAAAGAGAAGAGACGGAGGATCTCCACGGCCACCAGCCTGTCCGAGCGCCAGGTCACAATATGGTTCCAGAACCGAAGAGTCAAAGAGAAAAAAGTCGTCACCAAATGCAAAACCTCTCACCTTCACAATACCTGACACCAGGGGGAGCCCCGGAGCCCCCGTCCCCCCAACCAATATTTATCTCATTCCCACATATAAGACATTTCTCCAAGTGAACTATGGATTATTTAATATATAGGAATGGAATGCAAAGTGACAGAAGCTACCACAGGTCCCAGCACTCACCACCATGCCCACCTCCCTCCATTCACCAGACTGTGAATCACATCCAGGAGCCTGACCTTCCTAAGGGGTCTGTCCGTCCATCCATACGTGACATATACATATATATATATATATATATTATAAATATATATAAATCTATTTAAAACAATCAGCGCTTAAATATACCTTCCCGGGACGTAGTTCTGTCACTGTGATTGGTCGCCTCCTGAAGGCATCAGACATTTGCTTGTTTCTTCCATTTTCTAGAGTCTTAATGAATTGTTCTTAATAATATAACATGTACATACGTTCTAAGGTGCATATGTAACACAAGTTTTTTCTTTTGTTGTTGTTGTTTAGTATGCTTGAATATCTTGTAAACCACACAGAAAATAACAGATCTGCGCACATATATGTTCATAAGTGGAAAAGGAAAAAAAAAGAGATTTATCACTATAAAACTACTGAGTGCTGAAGAGAGCTCTAGCGACAATGACACCTTCTCTTTGGTACTTGAAGGGTTAAAGCTTGACAGAACCTCTCTACATTCTGCTCATAAGCAAGACTTCTCGTGCATACAGATATCTTATTAATAGTATATTACATGCTGTGACCACAGATGTGTTAAAAATTGCTGATATGCCTCTGTGCAGAGAGAGGGGTACCTGAAATAAGGCCATTTTTTTTATTCCCTATTGACCTGTTTCGAAACCATCAGTGTTATTATGAGCTATTCAGAACTGACTGACACACGGTGCAGAAGTTACCTACATATATGCATTATTTGGGGAAGTATGAATTTTTGTTTCAGTCACATTGATTGGACGTTATATCCTAGAATATTTACTGTAACTAAAAGGTTCACGTTGTTCTTTTTTTTTTTTTTTTTTCCTTTCTTTTTTTTTTTGTTTTTGTTTTTGTTTTGTTTTGTTTTGTTTTCTTCTTTTATGGTATGGGATATACTCAATGCCAGTCTTAAGCACTGCTACATGTGTCCAGGAATACAGGAAATGGACAAGGTATGCTGTATAGATCTACTTTTTATTATTTTTGTCGTGTATAATGTATAATATTGTGGTGTCTGAATATTATCTGTATTGGAAGAAAAAATCATTTCTTTAAATAAATATCACCTGGCTTGAAGTATAGTATGGGCTGTGGCCTCCAGTTTATGGATATTACAGTATTTGTGGAAAAGTATTATCCCAAAATTGCTCATAGGCGTATACACGAATGTTTAGGGGAGCAATGTACACACAGCTTCTTCCTCTATGCTTTTATATTGTTCAACGTCTCACTTAAGTATAAAACACACACACACACACACACACACACACACACACACACACACACACACACACACACACACACACACACACACACACACACTAGACAGTAGAATATATATATATATATATATATATATACTATATATATACTGTGCATACACTACGCTATATATATATATATATATAGAGAGAGAGAGAGAGAGAGAGTCAATGTCATTTTAGTGCATTCATGTTAGGCAGACAAACACATATTCTGTATACATACACACATACATACATACAGAGTAATGTATGGATAGCATTGCTTTGCTAGGTTTTGTTTTTGCAAATGTTATGATAGCAAGCATCCACCCTAAGCTCTAATAATAACACACACACACCTCTCTCTCTCTCTCTCTCTCTCTCTCTCCCCCCCCCCCCCCCCCCCCCCTCTCCTCTCTCTCTCTCTCTCTCTCTCTCTCTCTCTCTCTCTTTGCTACATTTTGCTTCTCTGAACGTCATAGCAGTGTGCATTTTACCCAGATTCTCCCTAAAGATTAGAAGCAGGCAGACACACACAGTATATGCACATGCATGCACATATTGTTTGCCCAGGTGTTGATCACTATGTTGCCCTGTGTAGACGTCCTGGCAGTAGGCATTTTACCCTCACACTAACCATATCAGGCAGACACTCGCACACACACACACACACACACACACACACACACACACACACACACACACACACACACACACACACACACACACACACACACACACACACACACACACACACACACACACACACACACACACACACACACACACACACACACACACACACACACACACACACACACACACACACACACACACACACACACACACACACACACACACCACAGAGTAGTATGCCCACCGTCCATTGTTATGTTTTGTTTGTGAAAATGGTACAGTAGTATGCCTTTTAACACACACACACACACAACCACACACACACATATTACAAAACACACACACACACACACACACACACACACACACACACACACACACACACACACACACACACATTACAAAACACACACACATTACAAAACACACACACACACACCACACACCACACACACACAACACCCCCCCCCCCCCCCCCCCCCCCTCTATATTAATCAGTGGTGACTTAGCTGGTCTACAGCGGATGTGTGTGTTTTTATTGTGGTTGAATTATATACGTGTATATGGATCTTCATGTCATTTCTAACTACTACTGTCATTACGGAGGAGGTGCTGTCAGGCTATGCATCATATAAGTGTATCTTTTTCTGGGTTACGTAGAACAGTGTGTAATTAATACATAGTTCTGTACAGCGCCTCGCTATAGGTGAAGAGAGGTGACAGATTGCTGTATACAGGTAGCTGTGATTCACCAGGTCCGGCTGTGTAATGCACGACAGCCCCACACCCGATCCAGCCAGCCTGACCCCAGCCCTTCCTTACTCGTTGCCAGCCCAGTACTAATTGCCTGCTATTTGTCATTTTATAGATATACATCCCTATGTTTTTGTGGATAGACATGTTAAATGTTATGGTTTCCACCGTGTAGCTGCATTTATATATATATATATATATATATATATATATATATATATATATATATATATATATATATATATATATATATATATATATATATATATATATATATACACTGGTGCATACTGTGATTTTCCTGCATAGGAAGTGTGTGACTCAGCTGTGCTGCCACAATGATGGCTGGTTGCTGGTGAATGGGGCAGACAGACAATGCACAGTTGTTTGCTTCCATTGATTGAAGGTTCCCAGAATACATACTTGCACAGTCCACATGGTCTTTACTGCTTGAGAGTAATATTCATTTCCAGTAAGTTTTCCACAAGCTGCATTTCCTGCAGCCACAAGACAGGAGACATCGCATATTTCAGACAGACGCCTTGAGAAAAAGACTTGATTTATCGCCCTGAAACGCACATTACATTATTTCTACCTACAGCCCAGCAAGTTTTCTGCTAAATGCTGTACCAGTAATAACTGCTCGGCTGCTGCTAGGAAGTCATATAGGCGAGTTTATAAGATATCAGTTAAATGATCACCTTAGATTATGCTTTATGGTTGTAGGAGGGGGGGTCCCAAACTACTCAGACGAGATGTTCCACTCTTATTGCCTTGTAGGAAGACTCAGCCATTAAGAGGAGCTGTTTATGAAATATGTTAGATCCGAATAGAATTTATCGTGATGATCTGGCATGATTGGAGCGGTCTATGCAGTATTTCAGCTGAAAATGTACTTTGTAGCCCATGAAAGAAATTGCTGTGTCATGTCCTGGTCTGAAGTACATAACAAGTCCTGGGGCCCATATGCAATTATCTTTTCCTTCTGAGTTTTCTCCTATGAGATAATGCTTCATCTTGTATTTTAAAATACATTTTCAGAACTTTTAAAAAAAATATCACCTAGCAAAAAACTCAGCCAGGACAGGAGAAAAAGTGAAGTGTTGTAACATATAGATGGGTGTGCTACAGTACAGATGATCTATGTTCTGTGGACCTATAGGAAAAACTCAGAACTTCTCACTTTGTTAAACCTTCTTTATTTATCATTTTCATTTTGTCTCCACTTTCTTGGAGTTAACTTTGAGGCATTTAATGACTATTGTGGCTGACATTGTTGCTAGTGGTAGTAGAAACAGCAATTAAGTATTATCTGTTACAATGCACTTGCAGCTGAATTGTTATGGTGTATTTGTTGTTGTTTTTTTGTTGTTGTTGTTTTATTGGCCTGTATATGTGCAGTTGTTTTTTTCCGGTTCTGTGTGGTGCAGTTGAAGTTATAGTGATAAAAATAAATAAATAAATTCAAATTAATAGATGTAATTTTAAAAAATACTTAAGTTTAATTGTTTAAGCTTTACATTCCTTTATTTATTTTTATTTCTATTTTCTCCCTCTTAAATTAATTCATATGGTTCGGCCTTCAGTTCACTGCTATCAGGCTAAAATAAATGGTAAATGCTGCTCTCTACTATAGGACTTTTTCCTGTTGTAACTTCTTTATATTTTTTTTATAGATAGCTAATAAAAAATCTCTTTTTTGATTGTTTCGGAATTTATGTGCTTTTTGTTAAGTTTATTGCCTGGAAATGTATCAGCGTTGTAATGCATGCCCTGATACTGCTATAATATTTTAGTTCTTTCTACGGCCTGGACAGATCTATATAGCTGTGGTTGTTAACTGTTTTTTAACAGTTTTCTTTTCTGGTCTTTGTCTTTTAGTTGTATCAATGGCAGCAGTGTCTAGAGTTGGTAGGACTGTGTGCTTTACAATAATGCATCAGGTGTGAATTTTAATAGCGGATTAACTTTTTACACCCACCGAAATCCATTTCTAATAAACAGCCAGGGGGAAAAAAGTCAAAACTTTTACTGTATTTTTGGATAATCTGGAAAGTGTTGGAAGCTTTTTAGGGTTTCTATTGCCATTTGTGTTATTATACTTATTTGAAAGCACTTTACATATTTTCTTTAAGAAGGTGGGGAGAGTCTCTCCTATGGGGACAGAGATGGCAGTAAAACCTTTATTTTCCCGAAAGTGGGAAAGTGTTTTAACCTGTCAGGCTGGGTTCAGAGTGGGGCGTTGTGTTCCATGTAAAGCAGGAACGTAAAATTCGTACTACGCTTTATCCGACCATTGTGCTGCATACAGTGAGGCATACAGTCAATGAAATGTATGCTTCACTGTCACTTTTAACATGCGTGTTTTGCAGTAACACATTACATGCAGTGCATTGAGATGCGGAACTCCATTAGACCTACGCTTCAACGGTCGCGCTGTGAATGTTGCGTTGCTTTTGCACTGCAGTGTGATGATCCACGTTAGAATGCGGCCATTATGCCGTACAGCAGTGCCTAATAATTGGAATTTATTACTGTCTCACATCCTGTCACAACAATGTGCCAGGATCACACTACTAAAGTCCTGGTAGTCAAGCAGGCAGGAAGCTGGGGTAGTTTTGTGGCGACGCAGACAGCAGTTAATACAAGGCATCAGTTGTAACCTTTCCCCACTCTGCCCAGAACTAGCAATAAAAACAGTTTAGGCAGGAGATGAGTTTAAGGGCCCGTTCATACTAAGGGCGTTTTTTCCTTTTTCAAGAGCAGGCGATTTTCAAAATTGCCCTAAAAACGCTTGTGCAATGATTCCCTATGAGAGAGTTCACAGCTGAGCGGTTCGTTTCCGATCTGCTCAGCAAAGCGCTGCCTGTACCATGTGTATTCTTTTCCAGGTCAAAGAGTTCACTTCCTGACTGACTTCAGGGAGTGAATTACAAAACTGCTCTGGAAAACGCTTGGAAAAGCGCTTTTACCAGAAACGCAGCGCACAGTGGAGTGCCGGGAGGGGGGAAAAGTGCACAAAAACACTTGCGTTTGTGTTTTTGATTTTAGGTGTGAGTGAGGCCTAAGGGCCATTGTGTCGCAGCGGACAATCTCATCGCACTGCAGTGAGATGCAATATTATTCTTATGGGGCCTTCACATTAAGTGCGGTGCTGCATGGTGGTGCCGATGCAGCAACACACATGCTGTGCATTAACTGGATAACGTGTGCATTTTCTGTGGCAGTGAAGCATAATTTCATTGTACTGTATGCCTCACTGTGTGGTTGCACTGCGACGTTGCCGCACCATGCAACTTTTTGGCTATGTTACGTTGTGATCTTATCACATGCAATGTGCTCAATGTGAAAGAGAAATAACAGCAGTGTGTGTTATTGGGAAGTAGGAGGTCACTACATACCAGAGCAAAACTGATTTGTTTTAGGTTGGTGGGAGTTGCGAGAAGCAAGTTTTCTTTTCTGTGGTATGGAATGGGGACAGGATATCAGGAATGTCATAGAATGGCTGCAAACACAGGGAGACTGTGTCCAGTATAATTCCTCCTCACCACTAATCATCACACACTGTATTTTCAATTCAAATACTGAAGTGATGAGAGCATTGTGTAGCATGCCGCTCACCTGCATGAGGCGCGCACTGTGTGCCTATGTGAGACCTTCTGCCAGATTATCTCTAGACAGTTTGTACCATTGTTGATTTCTAACAACCGTTGTTCTGTGAGTGTTGGATGGTGATGGGCAGTTTGTCTCAGTGCTACTGGGTGCAATGATCATTGGTATGACTTAATTAATATCATTCTTAAAACGACGTTTCATCACCGTTGTGACTAGTGTGCATTTATGTGTAATTCTTTGAGAAGCAGTGTGGCCAGGGGCGTACCTGGGTAATATAGAGCCTATGGCAAACACTGAAGTTGCGCCCCACCCCATCAGAGCACCCTTCCCCTTTAAAAACAGCACCCGTTAAGCCTACATGTGCTATGGCTGTCTGTGTTTTTTGGCTCGGGATGGTTACTGTTTTGGAAATATGTCTTCTTATTCCCTCTCTGTCCTCTTTTCTAAAGGTGGCCAGACACACACCATACAATTTTTAAAATATCTGTTCAATTCAAGAATTGCAATACATTTTCTGAATGATTGGTTATATTTTTGAAATGTTACAATGTACTAGATGCATATGTTCCATTTTTCCCCACTTATGATAAAACTGATTGGAAACTCTGAGAAAATTGCTAGGGTGTGTATATCAATAAATTGACAATCGAAAGGTGGCCACACACGATACAATAAAATGATCCGATTTTACGGCAATTTGATAAAAACGATCGGATTTCCCAAAACAGTCGAAAGCTTTTTTTCATTCAACTGAAAAATTCACGTTTCCCGTTTTCTTCGATTTTTATCGATCCGGAATGCCAGATATTTTTCTTCAATCTTTCTAAAGATTGTATGGTGTGTGTTAGATTGTCAATTTATTAATACACACACCCTAGCAATTTTGTCAGAGTTTCCAATCATTTTTATCATAATTGGGGAAAAATTAAACATAGGTGTGTGGTACATTGGTCATATTTTTGAAATGTTGCAATCAGCCAGAAAAATTGATTGCAATTCTTAAATTGAACAGATATTTAAAAAAAATTGTATGGGGTGTGGCCACCTTAACACACACTTTCTTTAGAAAAATTGAACAAAAATTTCCAGCATTCCGGATAGATAAAAATCGAAAAAAAATGGGAAATTCAATCTGATTTTTCAGTCGAATGAAAAAAAAGCTTTTCATTTTTTCGGGAGATCCAATCATATTTATCAAATTGCTGTAAAATTGGGTCATTTTATTGTATCGTGTGTGGTCACCTTAAAACTAAGCCAAGTGTGCCATACATTAATAAATTAAGTAGCCATGTTCCCCAGATAACAGAAATAATCTGATTTGAGGTCTGGGTGATGGGGAGGCTCTGGGGCAAGCATGGAGGCACAGCACTGGGACAGGCATAGTGTAGTGCAGCACAGGAGCAGGCATAGCGGCGCAGCACAGGAGCAGGCTTGGCACCCCTCTAGATACCCCTCTGACTGTTGCCTCACATCGCTAGAATTCCAAATGTAATTTCCAGCCTCTGTGGATTTCATTTGTACTCCATGTGTTTGTGTGAGACACACTTCATACAAATGATAGGGTACCTTACTACATGCACTGTAAAGGTAGCCATACACTGGTCGATTTTCTATCAGATTCGACCAACAGATAGATCCCTCTCTGATCGAATCTGATCAGAGAGGGATCGTATGGCTACCTTTACTGCAAACAGATTGTGAACCGATTTCAGCCTGAAACCGTTCACAATCTGTTGTGGTGATGGTGGTGCTGCCGCCGCTCCCCCCGCCCGCATGCCCGCATACATTACCTGCTCTGCCGGCGCGACTCCAGTCCCCAGGTCTCCGCTGTCTTCTCCGCTCTGGTCTCCAGGTCCAGCATGCTTTACTTCTTCCTGCCCAGCAGGAAGTTTAAACAATAGAGCGCCCTCTACTGTTTAAACTTCCTGCCGGGCAGGAGGAACTGAAGCATGCCGGAGACCATCGCGGACAGGGAGCAGCGGTCACCGGGGGTTGTCGTGCCGGCGGAGTAGGTAATGTATGCGGCTCTATTGCGTCGGTCGTCGGGTACTCGAACGCCGCTAGCGACGCGCTCCCTACCCGCGGGCGATCGACGGTAATTTTCCGCACGGAGCGATCGACGGGAAATGGATCGAAATTCGGCGTGTAGCGGAAAACGATTGGCAGCAGATTCGATCCCAGTGATCGAATCTGCTGTCGAAACGGCGGCAAATCGGGCCAGTGTATGGCCAGCTTTAGGGCCTTACCGATAGTCGTAACTGATCATCTATAACCATTAATACTATGTAGTAGCCTATCTGCTTCCAACCGCATCACGCGCCTAAATGACCGGCTGGGCGCCTGATTTTCAAAAATTAACCTTGGTGTCCATTAGATGCCAGATGATCATGGCACCCAAATAAATTGATCCTTGTTTGCACATACTGCTTTGCGGCACTGAGCTGCTGTGTTGCTCACTATTACAGCACTGGCTTCATTCAACAACACTGAACTGCTGCATTGCACACAGAAATGTATGCAGCAGTGCTGTGCAGCTCATAAGTTCGCCCATCAGATAGTGTTCTCTATGTGACGTCTGATGTACTTGTGTACCACATACTGAGATTCAATCAACTCAGCAATGTGGCCTTGTGTCCAAGCCCTAAGTGGCCATTGTGCTCCTTAGCTTCCTATGTACTCTAATTTCTACAGGAGAAAACTAATTTCATATTTATTAATTGGTATTGTACACCGCTCGGCCTCTGTATTTCTCGGTGTGTCAAACGTAGATGCCAGAGTAGATATACTAACGGTGCATGAAGCAATGTGAATTACAGTTCCAAGAACTGAGCATTTCCTCTGTGCATTAGTGCACATTGAGGTGAACTCAGCAGCATTGCATGTTTACCTGAGAAATGTTATTTCTTTGGTTGTTTCTTTCAAATCTCCACTAATGTAGGTACACTGCCCTCTTTTAGACTTTTTAGTCTAGACTTTTTTTTTTTTGCAGTATACACTTCCAACTTTGGTTGGCTGAAATCATTGCATATGACCTTTTTAGGTGACCAAGCCCTATACAGACACGCAGCTCTCTGTTGCCTAATGGATTGAGAAGGGGGGGTGTAGCAAGTGGCAGCAGCAGGCGCATCGCTAGTGGGGTAGATCCGGGGCACTAGTCTGGATCTTTTGATGTGGTGTTCTGAATGTATAGCCCCAAAGTGCCCACCTGTGTGGTCTTGACTGGTATGGTGACGAAATGCCGCCATGTAGGTGACCAGACAATGAAAAGGGTCGGCACCGCTCAAAATGTATTAAAGCTCTTTATTCAAAGAGCAAAAAAGGCAGCAGGACAGACCGCTGTTTCGAGACTATGTCCCAGTATATGTAGGCAGGGGTATATGTCCCAGTATATGTAGGCAGGGGTATATGTCCCAGTATATGTAGCCAGGGGGATATGTCCCAGTATATGTAGGCAGGGGGTATATGTCCCAGTATATGTAGGCAGGGGGTATATGTCACAGTATATGTAGGCAGGGGGATATGTCCCAGTATATGTAGCCAGGGGGATATGTCCCAGTATATGTAGCCAGGGGGATATCTCCCAGTATATGTGGATAATGGCTAATGCAGTTGAAGAAGGGCATAGTCCCGAAACAGCGGTCTGTCCTGCTGCCTTTTTTGCACTTTGAATAAAGAGCTTTAATACATTTTGAGCGGTGATGACCCTTTTCATTGTCTGGACTTGCTGCTCCCCAGGAAGTACTGGGGTTGGGCCTTGGCACGCTCCAACATTTGGCTTTCCGGTGCTGCCTTCCATCTGTTTGCCATCTAGGTGGCCAGCGCATGGAGCAGGGAAGACTGGCCACAGGGGAAGGTAATAGCCATGCCCTCCCCTGCTGCAGCTACAGTATGTGGCCGCATCTTCTCTGTCTGGCAGCCCTCTATAAATCTGCGCCCCTATCCAATCGAGAATAACCTGGGCATTGCAGGGCAGCCTTGCTATTTGCTGCCTGCAGTGCCAACCCTGGTGGGGGGCACATGTTTAAAGGCAGGGGGTGTGCGTTGGTAGCTTTATCCCCTGCCCAGCCATGAGGTTTTTTTGTGGTACCACTGGCCACTGCAGCACATGCTGTAATGCCCAACTTGCCCTGCACAGCCATCCACAGCCCAGCCTAGGAAGCTACAAGGAAAAGAAGAAGTATTGCAAACAGAGTTGTGTTGTTGTGTTGTGTCGCAATGTGTGTGTGTGTGTAGTGCCTGCAGTGTGTGTGTTTGTGTGTATGTTGAGCAGTGTGTGTTGTGTGTTTGTGTGTTATGTGTGTGTGTGTGTGTGTGCGCGCGCGCGTGCGTGCGTGCATGTATGTGTGTGTGGTGTCTGCTGTATGTGTGTTGTGTTTGCAGTGTGTGTGTCTGGTTTTCAACGTTTGTAGTGTGTGTTAACGTCTGTATGTGGGGGGAGGAGGGTGTAATTCATTTATTATGTCTGATATAGTGTTTGCCACATGTTGCAGCATTTTAAGTCAGAAGTAAGGTTTGCTCTATTCCATGTGTCAGAGGTAATGTTTGCCACATTTCATGTGTCGCAGGTAATGTTTGCTGCAGTTTAGGTGTCTGAGGTAAGTTTTGTCACATTTCATACGTCGCGGTAACGTTTGCTGCATTTTGTGTGCCTGATGTAACATTTGCCCCATTTCATGTGTTGTAGGTAATGTTTGCTGCATTTCATATGTTGGAGGTAACGTTTTCTGCTTTTCATATGTCGCTGTAACTTTTTCTGCATTTCATTTGTTGGAGGTAATATTTGCACCATTTCATGTATGGAATGTAACGTTTGCTGCTTTTCATGTATCAGATGTGTTTGCCGCATTTCATGTGTCGGCGGTAACGTTCGCCACATTTCATGTATCTAATCTAACGTTTGCTGCATATAATATGTCAGAGTTAACGTTTGCTGAATTTATTATTTGATGGTCATAATAGCTGCAGTTGACATTTTGGGGTTATTGTTGCAGCATTTGGCATTTTGGGAGCTCACGATTACTAAATGGTATACTAATATATAAACTAAAAGTTAAACGACAGGAAAATTGAGATATTTGATTTTGCTGGCCACTTCATTAGGTACTTGCTAGTACTAAGTTAAACCCCTGCCCTTTTGCCTTCAAAACTGCCTTTATTCTTTATGGCATTCTTCCGAGATTTTGGTCCATATTGGCACGATAGCATCATGATGTTTCTGCAGATTTCTTTTGTGCTTTGGGAGAAACTTGAGCCCAAAGCCTCAGAGTTAAACTGTTACATTACAGTTGGCTCTGCCCCCATCATGTCCTGGCCATGCACATTTTTCTTGGTGTCCCAGAATGCCCTGGATCTTTCTGGATCAGGCGCGGAGCTAGGGGGGGTCGGGGTAAATCAAGTGCCCCCGGGCGCCGAGTCCCTAAGGGCGCCCAGCTGAGCTGATTTTTTTTTTTTTTTTGGTTTGTTTTTCTCTGCGGAGGGGAGCAGCGCAGAGAAGAGAAGAGGGAGAGCTATGCGGACGGTGGAGAAGGGGGCCATCTCCCCCCCCCTTCTCTCACCTTAGGGCTCTCCCTCCCTCGCTGTCCCGTCCGTTATTGTCCGGGTGTCTGGCGCAGCGGGCGGGACTTACCTCCGTCTCGCTCCAGCGCCGGCCGGAAGTTCGGGTCCCGCAGCCGCTGCTCTGGTCTGGACTAGTCCAGAGTAGCGGCAGGTCCATCCGCGCTGCGACGAGACCGAGGTAAGTTCCGCCCGCCGCTGCCAGCACCCGGACATTAATGGAGGGGACAGCGAGGGAGGGAGAGCAGCTCTCCCTCTTCTCTGCGCTGCTCCCCTCCTGCTGGGGAGCCAGGGAGGGGGACACCTGGCTACCTACTCTGGGCACATATACCCCTGGCTACATATACTGGGCATATATACCCCTGGCTACATATACTGGGCATATATACCCCTGGCTACATATACTGGGCATATATACCCCTGGCTACATATACTGGGCATATATACCCCTGGCTACATATACTGGGCATATATACCCCTGGCTACATATACTGGGCATATATACCCCTGGCTACATATACTGGGCATATATACCCCCTGGCTACATGGACTGGGCATATATACCCCCTGGCTACATATACTGGGCATATATACCCCTGGCTACATATACTGGGCATATATACCCCTGGCTACATATACTGGGCATATATACCCCCTGGCTACATGGACTGGGCATATATACCCACTGGCTACATATACTGGGCATATATACCCCTGGCTACATATACTGGGCATATATACCCCTGGCTACATATACTGGGCATATATACCCCCTGACTACATATACTGGGCATATATACCCCTGCCTACATATACTGGGCATATATACCCCTGACTACATATACTGGGCATACATACCCCCTGACTACATATACCCCTGCCTACATATACTGGGCATATATACCCCTGACTACATATACTGGGCATACATACCCCCTGACTACATATACCCCTGCCTACATATACTGGGCATATATACCCCTGACTACATATACTGGGCATATATACCCCCTGACTACATATACCCCTGCCTACATATACTGGGCATATATACCCCTGCCTACATATACTGGGCATATATACCTCTGCCTACATATACTGGGCATATATACCCCCTGACTACATATACCCCTGCCTACATATACTGGGCATATATACCCCTGCCTACATATACTGGGCATATATACCCCCTGCCTACATATACTGGGCAAATATACCCCTGCCTACATATACTGGGCATATATACCCCTGCCTACATATACTGGGCATATATACCCCCTGACTACATATACTGGGCATATATACCCCTGGCTACATATTCTGGGCATATATACCCCTGGCTACATATACTGGGCATATATACCCCTGTCTACATATACTGGGCATATATACCCCTGCCTACATATACTGGGCATATATACCCCCTGCCTACATATACTGGGCATATATACCCCTGCCTACATATACTGGGCATATATACCCCTGCCTACATATACTGGGCATATATACCCCCTGACTACATATTCTGGGCATATATACCCCTGGCTACATATACTGGGCATATATACCCCTGGCTACATATACTGGGCATATATACCCCTGGCTACATATACTGGGCATATATACCCCTGGCTACATATACTGGGCACATATACGCCTGACTATATATACTGGGCACATATTATTCTCCTGGCTACATATACTGGGCATATATACCCCTGGCTACATATACTGGGCACATATACCTCTGGCTACATATACTGGGCACACATACCCCTGCCTACATATACTGGGCACATATACCCCTGGCTACCTGTTCTGTGGACATCTCTACCCCTGGCTACCTGTTCTGGGGACATCTATACCCCTGGCCACCTATTCTGGGGACATCTATACTGCTGGCCACCTATTCTAGGGACAACTATAGACCTGGGGCTACCTATTTTTGGGGAACCACGTCAGATTGAGTGTATTTTGGAGAACTGCTGCCAGGTGAGAGGTGTCTACCATATTAAGGGGGCATTCTACCTATTTATGTGAAATGCTGTCTATTTATGTGACTCATGACTGCTGAATTTGTCTTGTTGGGGGCCTCATCGTTACTGAATTTGTCTTGTTGAGGGCCTCATGATTTGTTGGGGGCCTCAAGATCGCTGAATTTGTCTTGTTGGGGGCCTCATGATTGCTGAATTTGTCTTGTTGGGGGCCTCATGATTGCTAAATTTGTCTTGTTGGGGGCCTCATGATTGCTGAGTTGGTTATGTTGGGGGCCTCATGATTGCTGAATTTGTCTTGATGGGGGGGGGCTCATGATTGCTGAATTTGTCTTGGAACATGCTGGAAAGTACATACTGAGGGAGGGTGGGTGAGCGTGAGCCTGCTAACCTCCATATACATTTGGCTCCACCCATAACCACGCCCACATTTATTATGTGACCACGCCCCTTCTTGGCGCGGCACGCTGCGCGCGCCGCAACCTTGACTTTGGGGGGCACATTAATAGTCTTTGTCCCCGGGCGCTGAAAACCCTAGCTACGCCTCTGTTCTGGATCCTAGCAACACCCCTGGGCAGCAGGTTATGACAGTGGGGGTCAAGATCAGACAGTCTGCAGATGCCAAGAAACACTTGCATACATGCTAAAAAGGTGGCCAAAATATTCTGGACACCAAAGAAGATTGGGTGTGTGAAATGTTATTTTTTTTTTTAAATTTTACCATGACCGACTTTTTTTTTTGTTTACTGCCGATATAACACACACACACACACACACACACACACACACACACACACACACACACACACACACACACACACACACACACACACACACACACACACACACACACACACACACACACACACACACACACACACACACACACATACATATGCACGTGTCTTAGGCCCCCTTATGGACATTTACACTTTTGTTACTCAAAGCATTCAGTTGAAATTGTTCTGCTGGCTCTGGGTGGGAGTCTGATGCCTGCACATCTGTCTCCTGTTCTTTGCAGTTAAAGCACCTCAGGCTTAATGCAATTAACCAGTTTCTTCTTTTTCCAGGAGGGGCTGTTTTCTCACAGCTGGTGATATCCTGCTACTCTCTATAGAACAGAGTGTGCTGTTTAACCAAACTGAGCATGCACAGCTGTAGAGAACACTGTCGCCTGATACAATCACATGCAGGTTTTTGAGTGCCTAAAGCCCCATCTACACGATACGATTCTTTATACGATTCAATTATGATTCTATTTACGATCCGATTAAATCCGACATGTCCGATTAGGATTCGATTCGATTCAATTCGATTTGCCATTGTTTTGCAATGGCAAATCGAATTGAATCGAATCGAATCCTGATCGGACATGTCGGATTTAATCGGATGGTAAATAGAATCGTATAAAGAATCGTATCGTGTAGATGGGGCTTAAAGCCTACCATACACTGGCAGACTTTCTCCAGACATGCCCAAAAAATATTTTTCACTTTGATCGAAATCTGATCAGAGAGGTATCTATCACTGCCACACACGGCACATTGATTTTTAATATATTACAGCATGAAATCTATTAAAATTTAATAATTTAGTGTCACTCCCCCAGGTGTCCTAGGCTAGGACCTACACAGAGTATTACCGCAGCGAAGCGCTCTCACTCACCTCTCCAGCTGACATGTTTCCTCCTCTGAGCTGCCCTCATCTCCCAAGCCCATAATGACCCTGTGAACCGGCTGTGTACGTTTGAGTAGGCACATGCCAGCAGGTCACTATGGGGAGGTGCCAGCCGAAGAGGTGAGTGTCAGGGCACTTTGCTTCACTCAAAGGGCCTGATTCACAAAGCGGTGCTAACAGTTAGCACGCTGGTGAAAAGCCCTTTATCACGCCTAAACTCAGTTTAGGCATGATAAGTTTAGGTGTGATAAGTTTAGGCATGATAAGTTTAGGTGTGATAAGTTTAGGCGTGATAAGTTTAAACACCAACTGAGTTAGCACCGCAGTGCACAGCTGATCAAAAGTTTTGCGCTAGCAAAGTCTGGTGCACTTCGCATAGAGTTTAATGGTGCTGCTTTGCGTGCGGGACGATCTAAACTTATCTAAACTTATCATGCCTAAACTTATCACACCTAAACTTATCACGCCTAAACTGGCTTTTCACCAGCGTGGTGAATAGTTATCACGCCTAAAGTCTCTAACTGGGTTAGCACCGCTTTGTGAATCGAGCCTATACTCTGCGTAGGGCCCCGAGGAGAGCAGCATTAGCAGAATAGATGCATTTCTGGTCTGACCTACACAGATACTGCCAAGCCCCTACCCCGATCTACCAGCAAAGAACCATCATGTCCAATCGGTAATTTCTGCCGATTTCTGCTACAAATTGATAGCCTGTTGAGGCAACAATCATTGTAGCTTTGATCACAATGCTCAAATCTGCCCAGGAATATTTCAAAGTGTATGGGCACCTAAATGGAGCTTTTTTTATCTATTGCTGCTGCTGTTTACAGCTGAGATGTATTGATGGTATTATGTTATTTTGCTGATGTGCTAGGGATAAAAAAGAATTCTCCCAGCAGATGTTTATCATTTTCCGATTTAACATTATGATAGAAATAAAATGTTGGCAACGTTGGCCCTACAGTGATGAGCTTCAGCGTCTTTCATGATTTGCATGCTGTCAGCTAAATTATAATAGTATATTCCTGCACTGCTCTATTTCCTCTTCAGTTTATGATCACAGTTGTGCAACAAGTACAAACTGTGCAGGTTTTTCCTTTATATACTAAAATTGATGTCTTATATTACACATAGATACATTTAGATTTTTTCCCTTTCAGAGACCTTTAGGCTTAGTTCACAGTGCCCGTTGCCTTCCCTGTGATAGTAGGTGCGCAATGGATTGGGACAGCGGCACCACACGCTATGCTCATATTGTGTCAGTGCCAGTGAGGCCAGGGGCGCATCTAGGTCATATAGAGCCAATGGCAAACACAGAAATTGCCCCCCCCCCCCCCTCCCGGGTCAGAGCCCAATTCCCCTGTAAAAACAGCATCCTTCCTTGTGTAGATGTATTATGGTTGCCTATGATTTTTGGCTTGGAATGTTGCTGAAGTTACTTTTCTGGGAGTATCTCTTCTTATTCCCTTTCTGTCCTCTTTTTTAAGAATAAGTCAAGTGTGCCCTATATACATAAGTAGCCATGTTCCCAGATGACAGAATTAATCTGATTTGATGTTTGATGTCTGAGTCTGAGTGACAGGGAGGCACGGGGGCAGGCAAGGAGGTGCAGCAGGGGCAGGCATGGTGACGCAGCACAGGGGTAAGTATGGCGGTGTAGCACAGGAGCAGCACCCCTCTAGATACGCCTCTGAGGGAGGCCAGTTTCACACTGTGGATTGGCGGTAGCAGTGCGGTCCCGGGACTGCCAAAAACAGGCCGTCGGAGAGTACGCTGTAATCCCTGTGTGGCAGCCGACCAGGAAGGAAGTTATGGTCACTTCCTGTGACTGAAGTGATCACGTGTGCGGGTTTGGTGGGGGTTTTTTGTGATCACGTGTACGGAAATGTGTTGCTAAAATACGCTTACGCGCATGCGTGACAACTAAAACTTGCGGCGGGCCTTTTAAAAAAACATCCGTCGCCGTAGACTTACATGATTTCTGGTCTGCCGCACTTTGACGCAGGAGCCGCATGTTAACAATAACAACAAACAATAACAATAATATTTATATAGCGCTTTTCTCCCTGGGGACTCAAAGCGCTGTGACCCTGCATTATGCAGTCTCAAAGGCTCGGGAAAAGAGGTGAGTTTTTAGCCTTTTTTTAAAGCTGTCCAGAGAAGGAGCCTCTCGTACTGATTGTGGAAGTGAGTTCCATAGAGTAGGGGCTGCGTAGGAAAAGGCCCGAGCACCAAATGTTAAGTGTACCCTGGGAATAACCAGCTTCATCTTGTTGGCAGAGCGGAGGGTGCGTGGAGGGGCATAAAGTTCCAATAGATCCGCTATGTATTTGGGTCCCATGTGGTGTAGAGCCTTGAATGTCAGCAGGCAGATCTTAAAATTGATTCTCCATTTTACTGGTAACCAGTGAAGAGTTTGCAGTACTGGGGTGATGTGTGAGCTGCGGGGGGCATTGGCTAGGAGTCTGGCTGCAGCATTCTGTACTAGCTGTAAGGGGCGCAGAACCTTTTCTGTAGATCCGATGAACAGGGCGCTGCAGTAGTCTAGGCGGGAGGATACAAATGCATGAACCAGGGCGTAGGTATGTACTCGTGTTAGGGTACTTCCAGCGTACGGCACTGCGGGCAGTGTGAACTACCCCATAGACTTACATTGCCCAAGCAGTAGGCTGCAGTCAAATGCCGCACTGCGTCAATGTGAAAGGGCCCTGAAGGATACAATGAAAAATATACTTCACCCTTACTGTTGACACATGTGTTTAGCAGTAATGCACTGCATGCAGTGTGTTACAATGCTGCAACTCATTATACTGCAACGTTATACAGCAATGTTATACCACAATTTTATACTGCAACGCATCTGCTGCACTGCGAACATTACATAGGTGGTGCATGGCAGGGTAGGAAGCCATGTTACAAAGCAGCTGTTATAACGCACAGCAACGCACCACTGTGAATGGGACCTCAGTGTTTCAGTCACTTGGTTTATCATAACTGCCGTTAATTAAAAAAAAAAAAAAGAAAGAAAAATATTTTAAAAATGTGGTTGTCTATGAAGAAGTGTGGCAGTAGGAGAAATCAGTGGAGAACAGTGTAAGATATCTAACAACTATATTTTAGACAGTTAAAGTGTTTGTAATATATGGCAAATGTCTGCAACAATCACCTGAGTCATATCAGAACACAGTAGGGTGGCTAAAGATTTTAGTAATATGCATGCACCCACAATGAGAACATTATTATTATTATTATTATTATTATTATTATTATTATTATTATACTCTTTCAGTACCAAACAGTTCTGTCTGTTTAAGGACCACAACTGTCCTTTTCCTATCTTTACTCTGTGATCAGTGATCACCGTGATTGGCTCACAGGGCTCCTTACTGAGCCAATGAAATTAGCTCCTGACTGGCTTACAGAGCTCAGCTGACCTTCGAACAGCTGAGTGAGTGGGCTGCACCTGCGCCAGAGCGTAACAGGCAGTAAATACAGAGCTTAAACTTCAGTCACCTTCATCAGTAAGAGGGTGTTAACCACTTCAGGACCACAGTGCTAAACCCCCTAACGACCAGGCTATTTCTTTCAAAATAGGCCACTGCAGCTTTAAGGCCAAGCTGCAGGGCCACGCAACACAGCACACTAGTGATTTCCCCCCCCCCCCACCCCACCCCTTTTCTCCCCATCAACTGAGCTCTCTGTTTTATTTTTTTAACCCTATTATTTATATTATATTATATAAATATATTTTTTTTTATTTTATTTTAGCCCTGTATTTATGTTTTTTTTTATCAATATCTTATTTATTTTTAAATAAATATAACTATTTCTGTGTTATATTATTTTTCTCCCTCCCCGCAGTCAGCCAATCATGGCGATCGGCTGTTGTAGGCTTCATGCCTTATAGGAGATCTAATTAACATGTATAAATACATCAGAGGGCAATATAAAAGCTTAGCAGATGAGCTTTTTGTCCCTAGGCTTTTTCAAAGGACTAGGGGACACGATCTGAGCATGGTGGGAAAACGTTTTAGCCATTTATTTAGGAAAGGGTTCTTTACAGTAAGAGTGATTATAATGTGGTATGCAATGCATTGCCACAGGAAGTAATTATGGCAAATTCTATATCTGCATTTAAGGGGGGCTTAGATGTATTCCTTGTGTTGAAAGACATCCATGGCTATAATTACTAGGTAATTCCCAGCCGTGTTGATTAAGGGCTTTTCAGGGATTCAGGGATCTGATTGGCACCTGGAGTTGGGAAGGATTTTTCCCTTTTGGGGCTAATTGGACCATGTATTGTAAGGGTTTTTGGCCTTCCTTTGCATGTGAGGATATAGGCTTCTGTTGTACTTTTCTTTTTGGTTGAACTCAGTGGACGTATGTCTTTTTTCAACCCAAATAACTATGGAACTATGAAAATACATGACATCAGTACAAAATACAGAGCTGGGACACAATGTAAATATCATAGTGCAAGAAACAATAAGGGGAAGAGCCTTGCCCTTGTATTTATTATCTGAAGGAATAGGGAGGGAATAAGAGGTGGAACAATATATAAGGTGTGCATCTTGGGATGGTGCATTTTAAATTGCATTGTGCAAGATGTAGAGGTTGGTCAGAGATTGAAGGGTGACAATTGTATGCTTGTCTGAAAAGGTCAGTTTTAAGGGCATGCTTACAAGTTTCAAGAGTTGTAGAATGACAGATGTGATTTGAAGGAGGTTTTAGAGGCGAGAGGCTCATGAGAAGTCTTGCATATGTAAATGTAAGAAGTTGATTCTAGTGGAAGGCAGAAGACGGTTGTCTGCAGAGCAAAGATTGCTATTGCAGTGGTGTCTGGAAACTAGCAAGGAAATGCATGGGGGAGAAAACATAGTAAGGAGCTTTGTAAGTTAGAGTCAGGACAGGAGATTCAATCCTCTGGTTGTTTGGCAGCCAATGTACAGCTTGGTAGAGAGAAGCAGTAGTTAAGAAGACCAATGGAGGAGTTTGGCAGCCTAGTTCAGTACAGGGGCATACATGAGATATGTTCCCGTGCTGGAGATGACAGGAGATGACCGTATGTGTTGAATAAATGAGAGAGAGAGGAGTCAAATATTACTTCTAAAAAATGTGTTTGGGGAACTGAAGAGTGAACAGGGGTGTAACTATCCTGGACCACCACTGTGACTTGAATAAAATATGTGTGCGTTATGGCCCATACTCACGGGCTACAATTGTCGCCGCAACACGCGGCGCGCGTGTGTTGCGGCGACAGGTCGCCCGTGAGTATGGGCCGTCGCACGGGCGCGCACCCCGAACTGTCGCCCGTCGCTGATGTCGCCTGGCGATTGAAAGTTTCAATCGCCTGGCGACAGTCGCCGCCGCACCTCCGCCGCAACTGTCGCTAGTCCGCGTGAGTACGCGGACTAGCGACAGCAACCTCCATTGAGGTATGCGGAGCTTCCGGCGGGGGGAGGAGGAACGTCGGCGACAGCTTCCATCGCGCCGCTGGTCCCTCTTCCGCGTGTGTACGCGGAGGGACCTGGCGAGGAGCTGTCACCGGCCTGTCGTCCACACGCTCACGTGTGCTAGCGACAGGCCACTTTTGCTGCCCGTGAGTATGGGCCATTATAAGCAGCCACCGAGTGACCAGTTCTCAGAGTGTAGTTGCAGTTCAAAGCTGCGTGCTAATGTCCAGCCATTAGACATGTGAGTGAGAACATACTTAAGGCCCATACTCACGGGGGACGGCCGTCGCCGCAACCGCGTGGCACGCGCGTGTTGCGGCGACAGTTCCCCCGTGTGTATGATGCGCGCGCCCCGAACCGTCGCCCGTCGGAGCTGTCGCCAGGCGATTGACATGTTCAATCGCCGGCTACAGTCGTCGCCGCAACCTCGCCGGAACTGTCGCTAGCCCCGCATGTGTATGCGGGCTAGCGACAGCTACCCACACACACCACACGGAGCTTCCAGCGGGGGGAAGGAAACTCGGCGACAGCTTCCGCCGCATCGCTAATCCCTCTGCTGCCGTGTGGATGCAGAGGGATTTGGCGACGAGCTGTCGCCGAACTGCCGCCGAACTGTCGCGCACACGCTCCCGTGTGCGGCGACAGCTACAATTGTACCCCCGGTGGGTACTTAGCTTAAGAAGCACCATTTGTTGTTGATTTTTATATTTGTTACATAATAATACAGACAATGGTGTACACCAAATATAGACATTGGTGCTGCTAAATACGTAATTGGTTATTATAGTGACAAAAATAACATGATGAATACAATTGCAAGACACAAAATGAAAAACAAGTACAAGACACAAAAAAGGGTCTGAATAACAAATTCCAAGACACAAAAGGGTGTGAGTTTACAATCTACATGAATGGGGGGTGGGGGAGATGAGGTGGGGTAGTATACAATATGCATACCTAGAAGAAGTGTCTTTTTAGGTTGTCTAGTAAGGAGTACAACTTGGCCAGAGGCTGAAGGGGAATGGCCTAATAAGTAAACTCTATAAAATGTAAATTCATGTTTGTCGATTACCACCATTGATTACCACCGCTATAACACTGGATGAGAGTACACATCCAGATAGCCCACATCACTGTCTATCTGGACGGCTATAGTCATCCAGATAGACCTAAGTGGTTAAACAAGGTCTCATGACTTCTTAATTGCAGTGCTGCTCTGATACCCCTTTTTACACTATCTGGATCTAATTCGGATCCGGATACCCAGATATACGATCCGGGTCGGATATCCGAGTTTAACATTTTCCAATCCGGATCTGAATCGGATATCCGACCTCAATATCCGGCTGGATTCGGATATCCGGATAGAAAACCGGAAGTTACCTGAAAATGGCTTAAAATGCTTCCAAAAGTCTCTTTAAATGGCAAAAGCCCCATTCGGATGTCTCTCTCTATCTCTCTCTCACTCTCTCTCTCTCTCACATCACTCACTCTCTCTCTCTCTCTCTCTCTCTCTCTCTCTCTCTCACACTCACTCACTCACTCACTCACTCACTCTCTCTCTCTCTCTCTCTCTCTCTCTCTCTGTGTCTCTCTCTCTCTCTCTCTCTCTCTCTCTCTCTCTCTCTCTCTCTCTCTCTCTCTCTCTCTCTCTCTCTCTCGGCCTGGATGCCTTCGAAAGGGATTTTTGCCATTGAAGGTGATTTTGGCTTCTGCTCGGATATCTGAACTACCAGTAACTATCCGCCCGGATTTCAGATGGGAAATCCAAGTTTGCTCGGATAGTCTATTCGGATTTTAAAAAATATCTGAATTGCTATTCAAAGTTCGGATAGTGGAAAAAGTTTTGATTATCTGGGTAGTTCGGATATCCGAAATCTTGCTGAGCACCACTGCTTAATTGCACAGCATCCTCACAATCATATGGTTTGGTGTATGATGCATACCTGAACCTGTTTGTGTATATCCTTGTAAGTTTTTTGCTCACTTGTAACATGTTTTCAAACTTTGGTTTATATACATGTGTTGGTTATACTGAAGAAGCATACTAAATAACATAATTAGGTCTTTGAGGCTGGACATATGTGTTTCATGTGCATTTTTATCAGTTTATCTACTCAGACTAGTAGTCTCTTTGCCTGTCATGCGGTCACTCATGACTACACTATTGCTTTGCTTCCTTATTGGATGTGCATGTTCCGCAATAAAGCCATTTTCTGCATGAGTTCTTACTTTTCACCGGGATGGACTTTTCTAACTTTAGATGTTGGTAGCATTGACTTGACGAAGCGCTTATAATTATTGTGCACCATCAGTGTTTTTGTGCTCTTCTATACAGAGTTATATGACAGTTTATATTTATTGTACATTTACACTGTAGTTGAAATAACTATTGCAACTATGGGACTTCATACTAGCATTCTGGCTTTTATTGTAGCATGTTTTAGTGTATTTATATTGCTTCTATATTTATGGTTGAGCTCTTTGATTTTTCTATACACTCTCCTCTCTTTTGCTTCAAATTTAATCACTGAAAATATTCAAACATTTACAGTATATAGTTGTATAATTTATATCTGTTTGTGTTGATATGGAACACAGCACAATTTTTAACATTCTTTTGAGATATTATGATTATAATGGTGTGTGGTACTCCATAAATATAATTTATGGGCTATGTTTCTTTCATTCGTAACTTCTTCATATTTGTGCTTTTATAAAAAATTTGACCTAAATCACGATTATTCATATACTTAAGTAGTTGTGATAGTATGCTTGTGATTGACTGTGCTTGCTTCTCACTAGTACCAAGCCACGAGATACAACCCTATGCAGGCACACTTGCTACCAAAACGCTTCTTATATGTTTATAGTCATTATGAATATGTACAGGTAATTTTTAGTTTTAAAAGTCTAACTCCAGTACAAGTTCTAAGTCTGTATTTGTAGAATAGTTCCTTCATTATTTAAGGAAAAACTAATATTGCTTATAATAATAATAATATAATAATCCAAACATTTGTATAGCGCTTTTCTCCTGTCAGACTCGATGTACTCAAGAGCTGCAGCCACTGGGACACGCACAGGAGGCCATCCTGCAGTGTAAGGGAGTCTTGCTTTGAACTCCTTACTGAATAGGTACCGACCCTAGCCAGGATTCGAACCCTGGTCTCCCATGTCACTATCCAGCCACTAAATACATTATTACAATACTAATACAATATTGTTTTGTTTTTCTTTATTGAAAATCTGCTTTAAAGGGACTCTGAGCAGTGCAGTAACTATGGAAAGATGCATACCATTTTGAAGCTCTCTTTCTCCTATTTCCAAAGATATATAAACCGCCACCCTAGGCCTTTTAATTTTCGTTATTTTTGCGATCGAAATTGCGGCCGCCATCTTGGATTCCTTATTCAGCATTGTATTATGCAGGACGACACTTTCCCCAGTGTCGGCAGCTCCATTCAGTGCAATGCAATGAAATACAAGGAACCCAGGGGGATATAATTACAAACATCATGCCGGTAGGTGTGAGAATATAATTAATTAGTTGTGGGTATGCTTAAAGGCACACCCACAGGCACTGCTCGGAGTCCCTTTAAATCTAGCACTGAAAGCAAACAAGCACATTTCATGTTATGTAAATGCAGTTGCCTTTATGGTTAAGTCAAAGTTGGATTCTGAATTATATTGCTGAACCAATTTTTAGAATGTGGGCATATAATGTGGCCAAAAACAAACAAACAAAAAAATTTACTTTAACTTTATTTACAGACTTTGAAGTCACAAATAAGCCATTTAACAAATAGATTATCAAAACAAGTAGTTTAAAACTATAATAGTATTTACAAACTTCACACAAATAGCAATACAAAATCTGTTTTGCAGCCTCTCTCCCCCCCTTAAAAATGTCCTATTTCATATTTATTTCAGAATGAATTAGAGGTTTTAAATATTTCCACAAAGAAGATACATTTTTTTAACACATTGGGCTTGATTCACTAAACCGGGATAACTCATATCACGGCCGCGCTAGTGTTTTTGCATGCAATCGTAAATTTTTGTAAATTCGCGATTGCGCAAGCGAGGCCGTGATATGAGTTATCACGGTTTAGTGAATCAAGCCCATTAAGGGCTTTGTGAAAGTACAACCAAGACTTTACAATTTTTATATGATAAGAAAATAAAACATTAAAAAATAAAACACCAGAGAAAAGCAAGAACAACTCCTGTTAAACCATACGAGTTTATATTTCCCACCTGGGTGATATTAGACCTTAGCAAATATTGCTGATTGGTTTGTGAATCGGCAGCTGTGTATTTCCTATTATCTTTCAGCCCCCAATGTGAGAAATATTGTAATGGTCAGGATCTATGATCACTGATTTGTCAAAGTCTATAAATCAGTATTATTGTGTTTATCATTGTCTCCCTTGCCCACTAGCTGCTCTTGGTATAAATCCTACATTGAAGCCCTCAAACAATTGTATTTCCCTCTTCTTCCATGGCTTCTGGTCCTACCCAAAAAGTGATGTTCTGTGGAAGAAGGCAAAAACAATCATGTCATCATCTTACATGGGCTATGTTCCCTTTTTTTTTGGGGGGGGGGGAGGGGGGGGGGGCGGAGACCATAAATATGGGCATTAACACAAATAAAGAACATGAACATAAATACCCAGGGAAGAATGTTTCCCTCTAGTCTTCCAGCATTAAAGAATAATTTACCTTTTTAGATAACCAGAGGGGGAAGGTAGCCACCAAAAATGAGTGCTGTCAACTGAATTGCAAAAAAAAACAAAACAAAACATAGCTTAGTGGATTTTAAGAAATTTGCTCATATCTTTCCTCTAGTTCCTTGGCAATAACGTTGAGTTGCTGTGGTCCCCATTTCTTTTCTGTAACTAGATGTCTCAATATGCATTTAAAGTGTTGATTTGTGAGTGTAAAATATACATTTCCAGTCTAATTATTCATTTAAAAAAAACTGATGCGTCAAAAGAGACTATTTAATGCAGCATGTTTTCAACAAATAAACAAGAAAATTCAAGACAATTTTTAAAAAATAGCAATTCACATGAATGGGATTAGCTACATGAAGAGAAAGGGAGCAAAGTCAGGTTGATTGACATTTGGTTGTAAATACACTGTCCATAAACTATAAAAGTGATTATTTTTTTCTGTCATTCTCATATCTTAATAAGTTTGGTCATCTTATTGAACTCCAGTTAGATTGCAACTCAAAACAAACACTTGGAATACTAAATTATCCAGTAAATTGCACAAAAAGCACGTAAAGGGAACCAGAGATGAACGATTCACACAAAATAAACATATCAGTTGATAGCTTGTAAAGAATAAATGCTCTACCTGATAATTTCGCCACTCTGGTGGGCCTTTTTGAGTGTTTTGTATCCATTATTGCTCCAGGAAAAATCCAATATGGCCGCCGGCTCATATCCCTTCTGCGTCCAGGTTATGAGCTGTTCTGGATGTGCTGTCTAGGCTCTATGAAACTATAGTCAAGCAGGGCTGCTGCTGCAGGCTTTCGTCTGTGTGCTTTCAACTTTATTATTCTGGTATGCTGTGTGGCTGCCTGTAGGAAGTATCTCCGATAGAAATGAAACTGCATATAGTAGTAAATAATGATGACTGGCTGCACAGTGCACACAGATCACACAGCTACACTGGTCTGTTTCAGAGCTTCTTTCTGCAGGAGCAGCCCCTCCCATGTTATCAGCTCTGAGTATGCAAAGCAGGAAAGCTAAGCCAGGAGGGGGCAGGCTTGGGCTTGAAAAGACTCCACAGAAGACTGACTCAGCTATAATGATTCCAGGTCAAACCTAGACTGAATGCTCAGTCGGGGATTCTTATCACAGCTGATAACAGACAGATTAAGCAGAGAACTAATGTAACTAATGCTGGCTACACACGGTGCGTTCCCGCACTTGATGCACCGATCGATTCCCGTCAATTCGTTTATTTCCGACATGTCCGATTCGCATTTTGATGGATCGTTAGGTCAATTTGCCATACTTTACATGGCAATCGACCTAAAAATCATCGAAATGCGCTCGGAAATGCTCAGAAATAAATGAATCGACAGGAATCGAGCGGCACATTCGATGCGGGAACGCATCGTGTGTAGCCAGCATTAAAGCAGGGTAGGTATTTACTGTCATGTTCCCACTGATAAATATAATAAAATACATGAGGGTGCTTCGTCTCTGGTTCTCTTTAAGTTGTATATTTAGTTGTAGGATTTATTTCATGGAATATTGCCCTGGATTTGGACAAATATATATATATTTTTTATTTCACATGCATAATGATCACAAGTTTGAAATGAAAGTATTGTGTTTTCCTTTTTCGTTTATTCTTACTACAGGATGCAGCCACATTTTTTTTTTCAGGGTGAAAAGTAGACAGAGATTTCACATTCATTTGGCTGAGATAAAAGAGAAAAATGGTGTATACTTTTTAAAATATTTTTTAAAAGTTTTTAGTTCATTTTTTATTGTACTTGGTTCTTAAACGTTTTACCATGTTTAATTTTCTAGTTGTCAATTTTTTATCAATAATGGTTTACCTTTCCTATAAGCTTTATCTTTGGGTTTGTCTTTGGGCTGAGTAAGCAGATTTTGTTTATGTCCTCTGCTTGGGGTGTGCAGTTAAAGGGATACTGTAGGGGGGTCGGGGGAAAATGAGTTGAAGTTACCCGGGGCTTCTAATGGCCCCCCACAGACATCCTGTGCCCGCACAGCCACTCACCGATGCTCCGGCCCCGCCTCTGGTTCACTTCTGGAATTTCTGACCACTGCGCCTGCATTGCCGTGTCCTCGCTCCCGCTGATGGCACCAGGAGCATACTGTGCAGACCAAAGACCATATTGAGCTTGTGCAATACTCTCCTGGTGACATCAGCGGGAGCGAGGATGCAGCTGTGCAGGCGCAGTGGTTTTCAGACTTTAAAGTCTGAAATTCCAGAAGTGAACCGGAGGCGGGGCCAGAGCATCGGTGAGTGGCTCCGTGCGTACAGGATGTCTGCGGGGGGCCATTAGAAGCCCTGGGTAAGTTCAACTCATTTTTCCCCGACCCCCCTACAGTATCCCTTTAAGCTTAACAGTGCTTTTAATTGTGGATGGATAGTGTAATGGTAAAGGGGTCTGCCTCTGACACAGAGGCAGAGCCCTTTATAAAGAGTCCTTTATAAAGGGCTAAATTTTATGTGTCTTGTTTAATTTTCCAATAACATATCTATTCTAGAAACTCTACAACAGCTAACTCTACAGCTGGTATGAGTGGTTGCTGCTGCCTCCTTCACCAACAATGGCCTTAATTCAATTCACTTTCTCTCCTGTTTTCTCTTAGGAGATAATTGTTCATCCCCAGTTTAGAATACTTTTTCAGCACTCTGCAAATGAAAAAGTACTGAAACGTAAATGAAAAAGTACTATTAAAAATATTCAGAGAAATTTGTTTTGCTTGCTGGTGGCTTAAGGGCATTTTATTGATTAGGTGTTGAAATAATTAGCAACTAGGAGAATACTCAGGAGAAAAATGTAATTGCATATGAGCCTGTATGTGGAACACATGACTTAATTTCCCATAATTCCAAACAGTGACCATTAGCCTCTTAACTGCTATTAGCTGTTGTCTGGTTTTCAGCAGTTCTGTGGTCTAGCCTGTGGCAATTGAAGGAGTAAATGCATAGTAACTAATTACCATTGTGCCAAGACAGGAAGTGCAACCATAATTACCTTTTCAGCAACTTCTGTTGGGAAATTCAAAATACCAAATGAGTAAAGAGTACAACCATGTCTTCATTTCACATTACACATACACAGGTAGATTTCTGCTTTACATTTTGCATTGAGTTCTTCTAGAGTTTAACATTTGAAGGAAAACCTAGTTAGTTCAGAGTAATAAACAAGTCTGTTTTACAATTAAATGGCAAAAATATTTAAACTTTTTTTCCTTTTAGTATCCCTCTTCTCAATATGAGAAAATATGGGCTGTAATAGTAGTGTATGTAAACTACAGTCAGGCACAAGACAAATGTGTAGAAGGCAGGTTCTCTGAGATAGAAGTTGTCATACACAACAAATAGGAAAGAAAAGGGGGGGGGGGGGTGTTTGATGTTTTTTCCTGGAAGGTTCCACATACACACATGATTGACCATCAGGTATTTAACCACGTCACCTCGAAGGGTTTTTCCCCTTAAAACAACAGAGCAATTTTTGCCTGTCAGCGCTCCTTCCATTCATTCACCTATAACTTTATTACTACTTATCACAACAAAACAATCTATGTCTCGTTTTTTACACCACCAATTAGACTTTCTTTGGGAGTACTTTTTGCTAAGAATTATTTTATTCTAACTCCGTTTTAACGGGAATAATAAGAAAAATGTAAAAAATGCATTGTTTCTCAGTTTTCGGCAATTATAGTTTTAAAATAATACATGCTAACGTAATTAAAACCTATACATTTTATTTGCCCATTTGTCACGGTTGTTGCAACGTTTACATTTTTTCCCTAGTACAATGTATGGCGCCAATATTTTATTTGGAAATAAAGCTGCATTTTTTCAGTTTTGCATCTATCCCTAATTACAAGCCCATAATTTATAAAGTTATTGTAATATAGCCTCTTTACATACATATTAAAAAAAAGTTCAGTCCCTAAGGTAACTATTTATGTATTTTTTTTATTTGTAATTTTTTTTAATAAAAAAAAAAAAAAAACATTTGGTAACTTTAGGGGAGTGTGGGAGGTCAGTGGTTAATAATAATAATAATAAAAAAAAGGTAACTAGGTATCATTTACTGAAAAAAAAGGGGGGATGTAATTTTACAATTTGGCCACAATAAACCGGAAGGACTGCGGGGATGGGATTTGTGAATGGCAGAGCCGTCTGAATAGATGGCTGCGTCATCACACAGGGAATTAGATCAATGAATGGGAACTGTTTTCCCATTCATTGATCTAGCAGCTAACGATTGGCGGTAATGAGAGGCGGTACCAAGCGCAGGGGCGCAGGGGGGGGGGGGGGTAGCGGGGGGGGGGGGGTGAGGTGGCGCGGCGGGAGGAACATAGTAGCTACGCCCCTGCACAAACTTGTGGCATAATGCAGGGCCCTAGTTACAGTCCCCCCCGGCAGAGGGGAAGTGGTTAATATCATCCTCATTGTGTTGAACAATGAACAATACTATACAGTGTAAAGAGGATAAGAATGCTGTAGTAGTGTAGGCAGAACATGCAGTGTGATCCTGTGAGTTCCATTCAGATATCAGCAAAGGAGGACACAGGGAGACAGAAGGGGACACACAGGGGGAGCAAAGGAGGACACAGGGGGCAGAAGGGGACACATGGTGGACAGAGGGGGACACAGGAGGACACATGGGGACACAGGAGGACAATGATTGGGGGAGAACCTCGACAAGAAAATCCTGAAACATGGCAGCACCAGGTTTAGTGTATATATATATATATATATATATATATATATATATATATATATATATATACAGTGGTGTGAAAAACTATTTGCCCCCTTCCTGATTTCTTATTCTTTTGCATGTTTGTCACACTTAAATGTTTCTGCTCATCAAAAACCGTTAACTATTAGTCAAAAATAACTTAATTGAACACAAAATGCAGTTTTAAATGATAATTTTTATTATTTAGTGAGAAAAAAAACTCAAAATCTACATGGCCCTGTGTGAAAAAGTGATTGCCCCCCTTGTTAAAAAATAACTTAACTGTGGTTTATCACACCTGAGTTCATTTTCTGTAGTCACCCCCAGGCCTGATTACTGCCACACCTGTTTCAATCAAGAAATCACTTAAATAGGAGCTATCTGACACAGATAAGTAGACCAAAAGCACCTCAAAAGCTAGACATCATGCCAAGATCCAAAGAAATTCAGGAACAAATGAGAACAAAAGTACTGTAATTGAGATCTATCAGTCTGGTAAAGGTTATAAAGCCATTTCTAAAGCTTTGGGACTCCAGCGAACCACAGTAAGAGCCATTATCCACAAATGGCAAAAACATGGAACAGTGATGAAACTTCCCAGGAGTGGCCGGTCGACCAAAATTACCCCAAGAGCGCAGAGAAAACTCATCCGAGAGGCCACAAAAGACCCCAGGACAACATCTAAAGACCTGCAGGCCTCACTTGCCTCAATTAAGGTCAGTGTTCACAACTCCACCATAAGAAAGAGACTGGGCAAAAACGGCCTGCATGGCAGATATCCAAGCCGCCAACCACTTTTAAGCAAAAAGAACATTAAGGCTCGTCTCAATTTTGCTAAAAAACATCTCAATGATTGCCAAGACTTTTGGGAAAATACCTTGTGGACCGAGGAGACAAAAGTTTAACTTTTTGGAAGGTGCTTGTCCCGTTACATCTGGCGTAGAAGTAACACAGCAATTCAGCAAAAGAACATCATACCAACAGTAAAATATGGTGGTGGTAGTGTGATGGTCTGGGGTTGTTTTGTTGCTTCAGGACCTGGAAGGCTTGCTGTGATAGATGTAACCATGAATTCTACTGTCTACCAAAAAATCCTGAAGGAGAATGTCCGGCCATCTGTTCGTCAACTCAAGCTGAAGCGATCTTGGGTGCTGCAGCAGGACAATGACCCAAAACACACTAGCAAATCCACCTCTGAATGGCTGAAGAAAAACATAATGAAGACTTTGGAGTGGCCTAGTCAAAGTCCTGACCTGAATCCTATTGAGATGTTGTGGCATGACCTTAAAAAGGCGGTTCATGCTAGAAAACCCTCAAATAAAGCTGAATTACAACAATTCTGCAAAGATGAGTGGGCCAAAATTCTTCCAGAGCGCTGTAAAAGACTCATTGCAAGTTATCGCAAACGCTTGATTGCAATTATTGCTGCTAAGGGTGGCCCAACCAGTTATTAGGTTCAGGGGGCAATTTCTTTTTCACACAGCGCCATGTAGGTTTTCAGTTTTTTTACTCACTAAATAATAAAAATCATCATTTAAAACTGCATTTTGTGTTCAATTATGTTATCTCTGACTAATAGTTAACGGTTTTTGATGAGCAGAATATATATATATATCTATGTGTCTTTTATTCCAGAGCATCTTATATTCTGAAAAAATACGGTACAGATAGATAGATATATGTATAACCTGTATTTATATATCAGTCACATATCCTGCCGCTGTACTTGCACTGTTCTTCCTGGTTTTGGCATCCTTCCTAGTTACTTCTTGGCTGTTGATGCCCTGTTACTTTGTGACCCAAATGGCGCATGTGCGCCTGGGTCACACATGACATGCTGCACACATGCGCTGTCAGGTCACACAGTAACAAGGCAACAGTAACCAGGGAGTTTTGTACACAGTAGAGAGGAATGGCAGTGCATCTAAATCAAGTTGCACCTGACTGACACTATCTGCATAGAGCTACAAGGCCTCTTAAAGACACAACTGCGCTTGTTACAGCTTAGACAGGTTCTAAACAGCTAATGGAAGATGTTTTCTTCGAAAATAATTTGCATGAAAAGTTTTTTATACTAGACCCTTCCACCACGATGAGGTCACCCTGTCGGAAGGGACTCGAAAAACTAGCCATTAAACTAGAGTAAGGGGTGGACCACGCACAACCCTTCCAGGTTTTTTGCACAATAGAAATAGTAACCAGGAAGTAACTAGGAAGGACGCTGTAACCAGGCTGGAAGGCACGTGTACAGCAGCAGGATGTGTGGCGGCTGCAGATGGAGACTGAGAGGGAGAGGAGTGCGGCAACTGGGGTCATGCAGTGTGAAGCAGTGGCGGACATACGGCCGTGCAGGCCGTGCCGCCGCACGAGGGCCCCTGAAGTTCTGCTGCTTCAGGGGCCCATTAAGTATTGCAGGTTTTTTTTTTTATTTTATTTTTTTTTAACCTGGGGGGCCCAACTCCTGTCCTCCCCCCTCACCTCGCCCCCCCCCCCCTCATGCGGCGGGAGAGCGGAAAATACAAGAAGTCTCCGGCCGGGGCGGCAGCTGCCTCTTGGTCTCCAACTTTGGAGACATATCGGAAACTAAGCAGCAGCTGCCTCTAGCGTCTGCTGCAGCCCCGGCCGGAGACTTCCTGTATTTTCTGCTCTCCCGCCGGCTGCAGCGCATACCGGGAGGGGGGCCCCGAGGTGAGTGAGGGAGGATAGGAGTCGGGCCCCCCACCCGGATAGCTACCCACCCGGCTACCTTACCCACCCACCCGGCTACCTACCCCGCTACCTAACCATCCACCCGGCTACCTACCCGGCTACCTAACCAGGCTACCTACCCACCCACCCGGCTACCTAGCTACCCACCCGGCTACCTAACCACCCTGCCGGCTACCTACCTGGCTACCTACCCACCCGGCTACCTAGCTACCCACCCGGCTACCTGACCACCCTGCCGGCTATCTACCTGGCTACCTACCCACCCGGCTACCTAGCTACCCACCCGGCTACCTAACCACCCTGCCGGCTATCTACCTGGCTACCTACCCACCCGGCTACCTACCCACCCGGCTACCTAGCTACCCACCCGGCTACCTAACCACCCTGCCGGCTACCTACCCACCCGGCTACCTAGCTACCCACCCGGCTACCTAACCACCCTGCCGGCTATCTACCTGGCTACCTACCCACCCGGCTACCTAGCTACCCACCCGGCTACCTAACCACCCTGCCGGCTATCTACCTGGCTACCTACCCACCCGGCTACCTACCCACCCGGCTACCTAGCTACCCACCCGGCTACCTAACCACCCTGCTGGCTACCTACCTGGCTACCTACCCACCCGGCTACCTAGCTACCCACCCGGCTACCTGACCACCCTGCCGGCTATCTACCTGGCTACCTACCCACCCGGCTACCTAGCTACCCACCCGGCTACCTAACCACCCTGCCGGCTATCTACCTGGCTACCTACCCACCCGGCTACCTACCCACCCGGCTACCTAGCTACCCACCCGGCTACCTAACCACCCTGCCGGCTACCTACCCACCCGGCTACCTAGCTACCCACCCGGCTACCTAACCACCCTGCCGGCTATCTACCTGGCTACCTACCCACCCGGCTACCTACCCACCCTGCTGGCTACCTACCCACCCGGCTACCTACCCACCCACCCGGCTACCTACCCACCCACCCGGCTACCTACCCACCCGGATACCTACCTACCCACCCGGCTACCTACCCACCCACCCGGCTATCTAGCCACCCGGCTACCTAACCACCCTGCCGGCTATCTACCTGGCTACCTACCCACCCGGCTACCTACCCACCCGGCTACCTAGCTACCCACCCGGCTACCTAACCACCCTGCCGGCTATCTACCTGGCTACCTACCCACCCGGCTACCTAACCACCCTGCCGGCTATCTACCTGGCTACCTACCCACCCGGCTACCTACCCACCCACCCGGATACCTACCTACCCACCCGGCTACCTACCTACCCACCCGGCTACCTACCCACCCACCCGGCTACCTAACCACCCACCCGGCTACCTAACCACCCACCCGGCTACCTACACATCCACCCGGCTACCTACCTACCCACCAGGCTACCTACCTACCTACCCACCCGGCTACCTACCAACCCACCAGGCTACCTACCCACCCACCCAGCTACCTAACCACCCACCTACCCACCCACCAGGCTACCTACCCACCCGCCTACCCAGCCACCCACCAGGCTACCCACCCGGCTACCCAGCCACCCACCAGGCTACTTACCCACCCGGCTAAGGGCTACCTACCTACCCACCCGGCTGCCTACCTACCCACCAGGCTACCTATCCACCCAACCACCCATGGGAGCTGCGCGCCGGATGGAGGCTGGGACAGGAGGTCTGCTGCTGCAGGTGAGTAAATGTTTTTTTTTTATTATTTATTTTAGCAGGTGTATGTTCTGAGCAGGTCTGCCACATGATTGCGTGTATGTTCTGGGCAGGTCTGCCACATGATTGCGTGTATGTTCTGGGCAGGTCTGCCACATGATTGCATGTATGTTCTGGGCAAATTTGCTACATGATTGCATGTGTTTTCTGGGCAAATCTGCCGACATGATTGCACGTATTTTCTGGGCATATCTGCCGACATGATTGCAGGTATTTTCTGGGCATATCTGCCGACATGATTGCAGGTATTTTCTGGGCATATCTGCCGACATGATTGCAGGTATTTTCTGGGCATATCTGCCGACATGATTGCACGTATTTTCTGGGCATATCTGCCGACATGATTGCACGTATTTTCTGGGCATATCTGCCGACATGATTGCACGTATTTTCTGGGCATATCTGCCGACATGATTGCACGTATTTTCTGGGCATATCTGCCGACATGATTGCACGTATTTTCTGGGCATATCTGCCGACATGATTGCACGTATTTTCTGGGCATATCTGCCGACATGATTGCACGTATTTTCTGGGCATATCTGCCGACATGATTGCACGTATTTTCTGGGCATATCTGCCGACATGATTGCACGTATTTTCTGGGCATATCTGCCGACATCATTGCACGTATTTTCTGGGCAAATCTGCCGACATGATTGAATGTATTTTCTGGGCAAATCTGCTCACATTATGTGTATTCTCTTGAGAAAACCTGCACAATTATGTGAATTTTCTGGGGAAAGGGTCACCAAAACTTGGGCCCACTGTCTTTGCGTTGCACTTTTCATGGGAACCTGAGGTGAGAATAATATTGAGGCTGCCATATTTCTCTCCTTTTAAGCAATACCAGTTGCCTGGTTGCCGTTCTGGTCCTCTGCCTCTTATTCTTTCAACCATAGACCCTGAACAAGCATGCAGCAGGTCAGGGGTTTCTGACAATATTGTCAGAACTGAGAAGATTAAGCTGCATGCTTGTTGCTGGTGTAATTCAGTTTATTACTGCAGCCAAATAGATCAGCAGGGCCGCCAGGCAACTAGTATTGTTTAAAAGGAAATAAATATGGCAGCCTCCATATCACTCTCACCCCGGGATCACTTTAAATTACAGTTAGCTCCGCCCTTATCCGGTCATTGCCACGCCCATTTTTTGCCGCGGCGCTACGCGCCGCAGGTTCTATCCACGCCCATTTTTAGGTTATAGCTGCACCCATTTTTGGGCGCGGCGCGCAGGTCAGGGGGGCCCACAATTGATATTTTGCACAGGGGCCCACTGCTGCCTGTGTCCGCCACTGGTGTGAAGGATGGCACCTTCGGAGGACCAGAGAATGTACATTGGCAAGATGACCAGAGACAGAGGTGGAGAGGAGCATAGCAGGAGGATCAGGTGCGATCTTCCACTGAGATCTTCCACTTTAAATGTGACAATCAATTAACTGGTCTATTGGTTTTAATAATACAAAAGTTCCCCCCTGCATGTAGATGTCATCAATGTTTAGTAGTTAAGTACCTTTCCTTCTTAAAATATAACCGTTAATTCTTACCGTTGCATATGTATAGTCACCATGGTTTTATGTACGTTTACATGTAAGCTATAGCTGCATTCATCTGACAGTTCATTAGATCACATTTTAATCAATGTAGTTGTGTATGCGAACCAATATGGAACACTCAGAGGTTTCCTTGAGCTACAAATGTATATATCTTATCTTATATATAGTGGTTAACTCATGTCAGTCTTCCAGATATGGATGCATGCCATGCTTTTTTTCCTGAAAAATATTTCTGCGTCTTTAGTGAGCAATCCTTTCTCAACAAGCACTTCTCAGTGAGAGGTTAGGAAAATCTGTTGCGTCTCACAACAAAGACAGTATTGTGCAACTTTCAAGCTAACTGACTGATTCCTCTCTCTGTTTCTGCCAACCCGGTGTCTCTGTCAGTCACTATAGGCCAGAGTTAAAGTGACCAAGTATTTATTGTTACAGATTGCCCAGTAAGCTCATGGTGAACCAGAATGCCTAGGAGTGTGTAAGGGGCTCAAAGAGACCGAAGCCTTCTTACTAAGATGCTATGCAAAACAGAAATTTGCATATGATGCAAATTGCAGTGATGCATTGTGGGACACCTCAGAGCTCAATGATCACAAATACCGTCTGTTTTAACCTCTTGACGACCAGCTAACGCCGATTGGCGTAAACTGGTCGTCTGCGGGTTACCATGAAAACGGCCGCTTGATCGAGCGGCCTTTCCATGTCAGTTCACGGAGGGTGTCTCCGTGAACAGCCGGAGAGCCACCGATCGCGGCTCGCCGGCAAAATGTAAACACGCGGGGAAGAAATCCCCGCTGTTTACATCATACGGCGCTGCTGCGCAGCAGCGCCGTAAGGCAGATCGGCGATCCCCGGCCTCTGATTGGCTGAAGCCTATCCTACAATGCGCAGGACGGAAATCCATCCTGCGCAGCTCAGAGGGGAAGGGAGAGGGACGGAGCGCCGAGAACGCTGCGGAGGGGGGCTTTGAATGCCCCCCCCCCCCCCGCAAAGCGCAGCAAGCCGGCGGCGATCAGACCCCCCAGGAGGACATCCCCCTAGTGGGGAAAAAGGGGGTAAGTCTGATCGCCCTGGCTCTATCCTGATCTGTGCTGCGGGCTGGAGAGCCCCCGCAACACAGATCATAGGAAAATCCACTGGTCGTCAAGTGGTTAAAATTCTGTTTTGCAAGTATGTATTACTATCATGTTTTAAAAAACTGCTCAGGGTGCCAAGTGGACACACTTGTTGATACTTTTGCTTAAGACCTATGTGGACCATCAATGTATTGTTGTTGAGGAACTTCTAATCAAAACTTACCATGGATATTAAATCCTGTTTTAGGTTGTGCATACATCTTTCTGACACAGGAGACCTGGGCTCAAATCTCGGCTCTTCCTGTTCAGTAAGCCTGCACCTATTCAGTAAGGAGTCATTGGGCAAGACTGCCCAACACTGCTACTGCCTACTGAGTGCATCCTAGTGGCTGCAACTCAAGTGCTTTTAGTCCACCAGGAGAAAAGTGCAATATAAATGTTATTTGTCTTGTCTTGTATGTATACACTGTAAAGTTCCAATTTTAAGGTAAGTAGCAGAGTGGAAAGCAGAGTAGAAATGAGCTAAACCAACTTAAAAGGCCATGCTCGTCGTCATCACCCCGGCCGCTCCGCGTTATCACGGCAGCCGGTGTGACAGTACTGCGCATGCGTGGTTTAAAGTCAGAAAACCGCGCATGCGCAATACTGTCACGCCGGCCGCCGTGATGAGCCCGACACTCGGCCCCAGTGTCGCCGGTCGTGATTTCTGTGGAGGGACCGGGAGAGGAGCCAGGAGGACGCCGGGGGACCTCCCGACCTACGGTGGGCTGGAGAAAGACCCAGGTAAGTTCCAATTTAGTTTTTATTTATTCCTCGGAGTCCCTTTAAAGGGACAAACAGAAGCAAAGGAAAATACAGAGCAACAACAACAAAGCAGATCCTTTTAGGACATTTTTTGAGGTTCTCAATGGATCAGAGCTGTACTGGTGACACAATGTGACACAAGCTATTAAGCTTTAAATGTGAATGATATTTTACATATAGTTATTAATTAACTGTGTCGTGAGTTAAGAGATGCAGTAAAGTTCCTATTTCCCTTTATCTATAAATTGCTTTTCCTCTTAGAAATCAAATGTTTGTTAAGGCCCATTAAATTATAGCCATGAGTTATTGTTCAAAGACAAAGAATTAACATCAGGATAAAGACTCTTGAAAGGGTAGGGTTCATGGCTTAATGCTGATGGTACAACCTGTATATGAGAGTTGCCACAAATTCCACTGGGAGAAATATTCTTGTTGCTGTCAGCACAAGATTTGATAAGTCTGTAGCTATTCTCTTTCCGGCCTTGAGCAAGTTTTCATGTTTGATGGACACTCAATTACAGTGAGGGATGTAAGTGAAATTAAGAAACCTGAAATACATTTTTCTACACAGTTTTCTTGGCAATGCTGTGAACAAGCAGTACACATCAAATGGTTGTTATAGGAAAGATACATTTCTAATCTTCTTCATATAATGCTCAAGCATGTAATCCCCAGTTAACTCACGAGATAGGGGCTTTAGGTTCATTCTTAACCTGAATCTGTCCATAAGTCGAAACACTGTGCTATCTCTGTCCCTTTGTGCCTTCCTCTATGCTGTGTCTCCAGTGTCTCCGTTTGTGTCATGTCTGTTCCCCCATTTACTCAGTGTCCCCTCTGTCCCCCAATGTGTCTTCTCTGTCCCCCTGTGTCCTCAGTGTACTGCAGTAAAAAAAAAGTTAAATGTAATTTTACCTGTTTAAAAATCATTTTTTTCTTAGACATTTGTAACATTTATTTTCTCAAAAACGACATGGTATTTTTGAAAAAAAAATGTTTTACTTGTTCCCACAGAATTATTATTATCATTAATCTTATAGTTCAGTGATGAGCGAAAATGCAAAAATTCTTTTCGCCAAATTTTCGCCTAATTTCGTTTCGACACGGGCGAATTTTCGATCTAATATTTTTGCGTTAATTTTCACCTAATGCCCGTTATTTTCGTGTTAAATTCTTCATTCATCGCGTACGTATTTCCGCGTAGTCGTAGTACCGCTATGCGAGGCTTCGCCACGCATGTATTAGCGGATTATTGCTGACATTTTTCTGCATAAGAGCATGAGCGTCCGCATTTAGCGACGTTTGTTGTGGATTATTGCTGACATTTTTCAGCATAAGGGCATAAGCATCCGCATACAGCGAACTTTCTTGCGGATTATTGCGGACATTTTTCCGCATAAGGGCATAAGCGTCCGCATACTTCAATTTTCGATGCCCGTCGAAAACACAAATATTTCTGAAGATTTTCGCGAAAATTCACCGAAATTTTCATTATTATTTTTATACATTTTTATTTTATAAATATTATTATTATTTTTATAAATTATTATTATTATTATTAATTTATATAGCGCTAGCATCTTCCGTGGCACTCTACAACAGCATACCCGTATTTCGCGCCGTATAAGACGCTCCAGAATATAAGACGCACCCAGGTTTAGAGGGCAAAAACCAGGGAAAAAATACATATATATATATATATATATATATATATATATATATATATATATATATATATATATATATATATATATATATATATATAAAATTAACCTGGTGCGTCCATATTCCAGAGGCGTCTTGTACATGTTCTCCCCTAAATGGTGTCTCCCTATGGGTCCTGTGTGCCCCTTCTCCCCCATGTATCCTGACCACCCCTTCTCCTCATATGTCCTTCTGTGTCCTATCTCCGCCATGTGTCCTTCCTCCCCCATGTGTCTTTCTCCCTCATGTGTCCTTCTCCCTCATGTGTCCTTCCTTCCTTATGTGTCCTATCTCCCCCATGTGTCCTATCTCCCCCATGTGTCCTATCTCCCCCATGTGTCCTATCTCCCCCATGTGTCCTTCTCCCCCATGTGTCCTTCTCCCCCATGTGTGTCCCCGCTGGGCCTGGCCTGCCCCCTGCGTGCCACATCTCTCCCCGCGTAATAATTTCTTTCCCCCTCCCGCCATGCGTGCGTCTCCCCGGGTCACCCCCCCTGCGTGTCTCATGATGACGCAATCAGTACAAGCCGCGCAGTAGAGGAAACACACGGAGTAGCCGGGTGTCTGCAGTCCTCGCGGCGGCGGCATGGATCTGGTAAGCCTCCACCGCTGCTGCTGACACTGCGGGACATAAGTACAACGGGGATAGCGAGACACGCAGGGGGGGGTGAACCGGGGAGACGCACGCATGGCGGGAGGGGGAAAGAAATTATTACGCGGGGAGAGATGTGGCACGCAGGGGGCAGGCCAGGCCCAGCGGGGACACAGACAGGGAATCCCCAATGGCGGCGGGTTGCGGTTCGTATCGGCGGGCGTTCGCAAGTTGGGGATTCCCTGCCTTTGCCGTATAAGACGCAGGGACTTTTTCTCCCCATTTTTTGGGGAGAAAAAGTGCGTCTTATACGGCAGCAAATACGGTACATGGTATAACAATACAAAATTAACAATACAACAGTTAATACAAGACAATGGTGGATTACCGCTGATGCAGCCAGTGAACAAATCAGCGACAGATTTTTACATAGGGGTGGGAGGTATGTACACACATTACTCAGCAAAAGGGGAAGAGAGCCTTGGGCAATAGGCCTTACAGTCTAAAGGTTTAAGGGTTAGGACAGTAGGTAAAGGGAAGCTGTGGATGAGATGGTCGAAATGGTGGTCCGTGGCTGGTAGAGTACGTTTGCCTGAAGAGGTGAGGTCTCAGATTGTGCCTAAAAAGAGTATCAAAAAGATCAAATGTTAAATTTTCAAGCCATTTATATATTGGGGACCACCTGTACTTTCACAAACATGAACAGCAGATGCATGGATAAGTGATGATCAAATTATGGTATTGACTCACTTTGTTACATGAGGTACAGTAAAGTACGGAGTCAAAGAAAAGTATGCTTCACTTTTACTGTTAAAGGGACACTTAAGTCAAACAAAAAAAAATGAGTTTTACTCACCTGGGGCTTCCAATAGCCCCCTGCAGCTGTCCGGTGCCCTCGCCGTCTCCCTCCGATCCTCCTGGCCCCGCCGGCAGCCACTTCCAGTTTCGGTGGCAGGAGCTGACAGGCTGGGGACGCGAGTGATTCTTCGCGTTCCTGGCCACAATAGTGCCATCTATGCTGCCATAGCATATATCATATACCATATACCATATAGCAGCATAGAGGGTGCTAATGTGTCTGGGAACGCGAAGAATCACTCGCGTCCCCAGCCTGTCAGCTCCTGTCACCGAAACAGGAAGTGGCTGCCGGCGGGGCCAGGAGGAACGGAGGGAGACGGCGAGGGCAGTGGAGAGCTTCAGGGGGCTATTGGAAGCCCTAGGTGAGTAAAACTCATTTTTTTTGTTTGACTTAAGTGTCCCTTTAAGAAGATATTCTAGATACTTTTTACACTAAAACCCACATGAACAAGTATTAAATTCATTTATACAAATCTGCCTGTGCCAACATTAATCTCCAGACAAATTTGAATCATTATTTTAGCAATATTCATTAGAAAGATAATTGTCCCCAGAATCATATATACCCAGCTCTGTTTATGGTGCAGAGATGGGCTAATGACTGCTTCTCGGCTGATAATCATTTTAGTTATAACATTTTTCTTACTGGTGCACATTCCATTACAGTTTTATAATTAAAAAAAATACACACCTTTTAAAGATAGAAAAAAATGTTTTTGTTATTGTTAAAATTTCAGTACTAGTATCTAATGTGTCCCTTTGTTGAAATAATTATCTTTCAGACAAGTGATACTTTTTAATTACTTATTACACTATGGTTCTTTAAGTTCTATTTTTTTGTTGTTGTTAAATTATACATTATTATGTACACTGCCTGTAACATACATTTTACTACAGTTCTAATGAGTAAAATGGAAGTATTGGTCAAAATATGTGGGGCTTATTATGCATGTGTATAGCAATACAATGAATACCCTTAAAGGACAATCAAGGTGACATGTGACATGATGAGATAGACATGTGTATGTACAGTGCCTAGCACACAAATAACTGGATAGAAGTGTGTTGTTAAGGGACAAAGAGGAGATGGATAATGGAGGTGAGTATGATATCGCATTCATTACAGGCAGGGCCGGCCCTAGACTTTTTGCCGCCTGAGGCAAATTTTTAAAAAATTGGGGGGGGGGGGGGGGCGCGCTCTGGGGGGCCGCCGAGCTGGAGGGGTAGCTGGCAGGACGGGGGTATTGGGCCAGCGGTGGGGAGGGGGGTCGGACCCCCCCCTCCCTCGCCTGGGTCCCCCGTCCTCCGCTCCCCTCCAGCCTAAATAGACGCAGCCGTATGTGTAAGAGGCACGGGCGGGGAGGACACTCACCTCTTCCCAGCATGCGCTCCACTGACATCACTTCCTGCAGCGTTGCAGAAAGTGATGTCAGTGGAGCGCACGCTGGAGCGAGGAAGAGGTGAGTGTCCTCCCCGCCCGTGCCTCTTACACATACGGCTGCGTCTATTTAGGCTGGAGGGGAGCGGAGGACGGGGGACCCAGGCGAGGGAGGGGGGGTCCGACCCCCCTCCCCGCCGCTGGCCCAATACCCCCGTCCTGCCAGCTACCCCTCCAGCTCGGCGGGCCGGCTCCCCGCACCCACGGACGGGCGGGTGCCGCCCCTGGAAATTTCCTGCCTGAGGCAAAAGTTTCACCCCGCCTCATGAGCGGGCCGGCCCTGATTACAGGTTATAATACCCAGTATAGGCAGCTACAAAAAATAATTACCAGACATTGGGACATACTGGGAACTGACCTCACACTAAGAGGGATTATACCCAATAGACCAAAATCCATATATAGGAAGGCCCAAAACCTGAAACAACTCCTGGCACCTAGCTGTGTGGACCCTAAGAAAGTTCAGACCATGCAGGGATGGCAAACGGCGGGTTTCTTTCCGTGTCGAGGGTGCAAAGCTTGTAGAGAAGCAAAAGGTATTAAGACCAATAAAGTAGTATCCTTTAGTAATGGAAAAAACTTTAATATTAGGGAATTTATCACATGTAATGACAGACATGTGGTTTACCTTGCTTGGTGCGAATGCGGATGGCAATATATTGGGAGAACTACTAGGACCCTGAAGGAGAGAATGGGGGAGCACATCCGTAATATCCGGAAGGGGTACCCTAATCACAGTCTCTCAGCACATTTTTGCACACATCATGATTGTGACCCCAAAGGTTTATCATTTTGTGCCCTGCAAGAACTAGTACCCCATTGGAGAGGGTGTAATAAACTAAAGAGGGTGTCACAGGAGGAAACAAAATGGATTCACAATATGGGGACCCTTAGACCTGAGGGTCTAAATATAGACATAGACCTGGTGTGTTTCTTGGGTGAATAGGGGGTTATTTGTGGGGTGGGGGTAGGATTAGTTGGTATAATTGGGTGTGATGTAATGCACAATCACTGGTGTGGCAATGTCGGTAGGGGGGAGGGTGCGATGTGTGCGCATGCGCCCGGGTCCCCCTGAGAACAGGGCTAACAGCTGATGTGTGACAGCATACACCAGGCACTACAAAGCATGAGGGTGACGGGGGTTCATGCACATTGCAGGCACTTAGTGTGCATAGCAGTTATGGTAGATCACAAGGGGGGAGATCCTGAAAGTAATGGGATAGGGGGGTAATGGGATAGGGGATAGGGGGCAGAAATGCAGGGGGTGCCATTTGAGCACTGGCATAGTATAGAGATAGAATTAATGGTGTGCAGAATATGGAGAGAAGTGGTGTGTCTCAGTTTATGTATATAGGGCTGTATAGGGGCTGAGGTTTAAGAGGGAATCTAATGTGTTTTTTGTGGGAGTGTAACTGTGTGGGTGAGCCTGCTGGATGGCTCAGCTGGAAGGCTATGGCAAAAATACGGAGGGTAGGAGGTTTGGTTAATCTCACAGGCGAGTGACGTATAGTACGCTGATAGGTCACGCATGGAGGGGGCGGGTTGAGGGAGAAGGAGGCAGCTATTTCTAATCCACTTTCACGCATTGGACTCCGAGCCCCTGATGAGTCACGAAGTGATGAAATCGATAGGGCGGAGTCTAATGCGGAAGTGGATTGTACACGGAGCAGCGTGGTGAGGAGGCGACTAGGCACCCCGGCGTCTACCGTATGCGCAGCGGAGAAACGACAGGGTCAGCCAAAGCCAGCCAGCCCGGCCACCTAAGCGGGGGAGAGCCCGTGTCAAAATTACTCACACTTTTAAACCTATACGGAGATTGTAAGTGCAATAGGTTTTTATCATTAAAACGTTTTTTAGCAGTATTACGCTATGTTGAGCATTTTTTATTGAGGTATATGACATACTGCATCTGGATTGCAAAGAGCATTGATCGAGAGGTGGGGGACGACCCGGCAACGGTCCCAAGGTGCATATAGACCATTGGTTGGTCTACTACAGCGGTGAGTGGCACACAAAGGGTGTTGGTGGTGGTCCACTCACATGCAATCGAAATAGGATATGCAGCAGAGCATTTTTCACGCACAGAAGAAGATACTTTGAAAATTGTAGATGCTTATGGACATTTTATAATTTTAGGTCCTCAATACATGGATTTTTAACGCATTGTGATTTTACCAGAGCGCCATTTCTCTTGTTTTTTATTTATGTTTTTTGTGAAGAGAGGGCGAACTGGCCGGCTTGTTTTAACTCATGCTGTGAGCGCTGACCTCTTGTGATTACACAAATAACTACGCTGTGTTCCTTTTTTTCTTTCTCTGCCTGAAAGAGTTAAACATCAGGTATGCTAGTGCCAGTTTCTGTCCGGGTCGGACCGGGTCAGACTATAACATAATCCTCACTGATAAGTAATTATGGCCATAAAACACTTTCCTGTCAGTAAATGGCTTTTGAGAGCAGGAAACAGATACAAAGGGTCAATAATTCATAGATTTGAGATCTGGCATACTTCAATGAAGGTGTCATTGAGTAGAAACAATAGCACAGTAAAAACATAAAAACTAGATTTAAATATAAAATAACATTGTGGGATATCTAAAAAAAAAGTCATTTTTGGGAGAAGGAGGATAGATACAATTGTTTTTCTCATGAGTCTATTTCCACCTCGGGTATTCTTTAAGGAGGGAAAAAATGTTATAATGTAATGAATACAATTGCTTACTTTTTATAATATTACTTTATAAATGATTTAGTCAGTGTTTGCCCACTGTAAAATCTGTCCTCACCCTGATTTACATTCTTAAATTTATCACAGGTGGTGACATCTACTGCTGGCAGGTGCATCACTATGGAATGTTTATGTACTGAGTGCTCTGAAGCTAGTAGTAATAATATCTGCTGGTCTCCCAGAAAGCTCTTGGAGGAGAATAATTGACTACAGGGTCACATTCACCTATGAAATTAAGGTTATACCTATACTCAGTAAACATAATTCTATCACTTTAGCATTATGAGGCATATGATACAGTAGTTCATTGCTCAAGTGTTACTGGCTAGAGTGTGCAGTATTCAAATTTAAAAGTAAATATTCACAAATGTCAGTGATTAGGAATGTAGAAGTCCTCACCCCTGATGTGGAAGTCCTCATGCCTGTTTATCAAAGGATGTTACCGTTTGAAGTATATACATTTTTTCTTGTCCTTTGTGAACCCATAATCATTTTAATCCAAAATATACAGCTCAACATCCACACAAAAGTGCCTCTTTTCCTAGAAGTGTATGAAGACCTTTGAATTCTGATCTATTGAAGTCAGTGATCCTCCTATGTTGGACAATGCACCTACTAAGGAGATATTTGGACTCTCCAATGGTCCAAATCTTCACTTCCCTCAGTACAGACAAATGCATACCCAAAGTTGCCCTGCTTGTGCTTGAGATTTGTTTTCTCTTTGATTGTTCAGCTGTGAGCAGAATATAACTTAGCCATTGCTAGGTCATGTGCCATAATCATACTTATTCACAAAAAGAGGTTCAGTTGAACATTCTTCATGAGAGATATGCAGACCCTAACTCAACCACAGTTTATAATTTTTGACATTACTTTTCAGATGGGAAGCTTTCGCCACTTAGATTCTATATATAGTTTTGGTGGACTTAGCTATTTTTAAATAAAAGCAAGGTTTACCAACAAATTTACCAACAATCCAATTAAAGGGACTCTGAGCACCTCTAATGGGCATGCCTTTAAGCCAGACAACTTCCAACAAAGTCGTGCTATGACCCCTCTGGAGGAGCCTCTTGCAATGGCCATGCGTGTCACTTCCTCTTCCTGCTTCATTCAGTGATGCACTTCTCTAACGGAGAAGACAGGGGTGACCCGGAAGTTATAACATAGCCAAAATGGCAGCTGCAATTTTTAAATTGACATCGAACAAAAACTATTTGGTGTAGAACAGCGATTCAGGCATCAAATGAAAGAGTAGAGCACAAGCTACAGAAAGCTATGCATCTTTAAGTCCCTTTAAGAAAGCATTTCAAACGAAAACACTGTTACTTCGCATTAGAAGACCTTATCTACAAAGTAAGTAAAGGTGCATACACACGCACAATACCTGTCACCTGTGTCAGTTTGTGGTCTGACTGAGTGCTGTACAGATGGTTGTCTAAAGCTGAGCAATGTGTACTGTTTCTGTGGAGGAGGGACAACAGTGTGGCACATGACAAAGTGTCTTCCAGAGGGCAGGTAAGGATAACAATGTTTTTGTTGCTGTTGTTTAAAACCACTTCGCGTCCCTGGGGTTTTCCCCCTAAAAAACCAGAACAGTTTTCTACATTTCACACTCTTCCCATTCATTAGCCAATAACTTTATCACTACTTATCACACATACATGATCTATACCTTGTTTTTTTCGCCACCAATTAGTCTTTTTTTCGGTGGTACATTTTGCTTAAAATTATTTAATTTTGAACAGATTTTAATGGTAATAATGGGGAACAAAATGAAAAAAGGAATTATTTCTCAGTTTTCAGCAATTATAATTTGAAAATAATAAGTGGTACCATAGATTAAACCTACACATTTGATCTGCCCGTCTGTCCTGGTTATTACAGGGTTTAAAGTATGAACCTAGTACAATGTATGGCGACAATATATTATTTGGAAATAAAGGTGCATTTTTTTCCATTTTGCGGCTTTGTATTTTTCTTTAATTGTTGTGGCACTTTTTAATCCTCCCCGCTCCATGGTTAGCAAGATGTGCTCCTTTATACCCCCCTCCCCCATACGTGGCCAGATGTGCCCGTTACCCTTCCCCAGCCCCTGATGTGCCTCTGTAAACCCCCCCCCCCCCACTTCAGTAAACCAGACGTGCCTGTTTATCTCCCCCCCCCCCCATAGTTAGCCAGATGTGTTTTTTATTACCTCCCTCCCCCCATTCATAGCCAGGTGTATGCCCTTTATGCCTCCCCCTCCCCCATTTATAGCCAGCTGTGTGCCCCTTTTAATTTGTATCCCCCCCCCATGGATAGCCAGGTGTTGGCCCTTTAAGAAATTTTATTTCCCCAAATGCCAGGTGTCCCCTCCCCCCCCTCTGCAGAGCTAGGCGCAGGGAAGCATTAGGAGTAAGAATCTCTCACCTGACCTTGTTCCAGCGCCGATCACGATCTCCTCCCTGCAGTACCGCTGACAGCCTCACTATGCTGACCGGATCGGGTCCCGGCTTGATGACGTCATCAAGCCGGGACCCGGTTCACTCAGCATAGTGAGGCTGACAGCGGGACTACAGGGAGAGGATCGCGATCGGCGCTGGAACAAGGTCAGGTAAAGATTGATACATTGTAATCCTCCATGCTGCCCGATTGCAGCATGGAGGGGGAAGGGGGGTATTACAGAGGATCGGGCGGGGGGTGGGAGGATCGGAGACCTGGGAAGGGATGCTAGTGTAGTGTAGTTAGGGGGAGGGGGGTTAATGAGCCCAGGAGCGTGCTAGCACGCCCGCTGTGCTCATTAAATGACAGCAACTTATAATCACGTCATGTGGCTTTCAGGAGCCACTTGCAATGACGTGATTATACTGTATGCGGGATGTAAACTGGTTAAAGATCCATTTATTCCTGAGTTCAGTGTACAATCTGTATGAGGTTGAAGATGAAATCTCCATAGGCCTTCTAATGCTGGGAATACACACAAGTTTTTTCAGCAAATAGATGGTTCGATAGATAATTTCCGACATGTCCAATCTTATTTTTGATAGTTTTTCTGATCGATTTCTCATAGAGTGAATGGAAATTGATTAGACAAGATAAAATCAATCGGAAATAAGATAGGAAAGTAAATCGACTGAAAAATCTCATTGTGTATTCCCAGCATAAGGAACAGCAAAAGAAAAACGGTAAGGAGAGATAAAAGGGACAGAAAGAGATATCAGTAAAGAGAGGCCAAAAACATAGACAGAAAAATAAAGGTGTAGAGGGGCTATTGAAGGTGTCCATAACATGAGGGAAAATTATGGATTCCAGAATGGAATCATATAGCATGTTAAGCCAAATATAGGATACATCTAAAAATAATACAGCATTACCTTATGGGATATTCATTAGTATTTACACTGGAAGCTGTCTCTGAATGCAAGGGAGGATGTCACATACTGTAGGTTTTCTTAACCTATCTAAAGATTCAAGCCTCAGTTCCTCCATTTCACATGTACAGTATGTTTGTTAACCATTCTTTCAATATGGGAGTAAACAGGAACTTTCCTTTGGTGTAGAATCGATGTCTTTGCTGCCTTGGGCATGTATGTAATAAGGTTATTTTTCATAGGTTATAAATCATTGTTGAGGAGTCATGCAGAGGTATTTGCCTTACAAGCAAGCTTAAAGGGAACCTGAAGCGAGTAAAATTATTTAAAATAAACACATGATGTAGCTGCATATGAATATTACATACTTACCTCACCATCAGTTCCTCTCAGAAGCTCACCATTTTCTTTTTACAGTGATCCCTTCCAGTTCTGACAAGATTTTGTCACAACTGAAATATACCAGTTGCTGTCAGTTATATATCAGCAGCTGTCAGTTACAACTGAATGTTCAAGGTAATGTCTATGTTTCCCTATGGCTTAAGTGGGTGATATTACAGTTTAACAATGTGCTGACCAGGAAGCTGTTATGGGGTAATGGCCATTTTTAAAACGGAGGATGGAGAATTCCATTGATCACAGTGGACAAATGGGACGCAGGAGAGAAGAAAGTGATTGAGGAGTAGACTACTAGGGATGGTCGCTGGATTCCGCGAAATTAAAGAAAAAATTTTTCCCACCGAACTGATTTCTGTCTAATATGAAGAATTTCTACTCGACAGACTCCCTTCCTCGCCTTCCAGGGAATTGTAGGATTTCAAAAGCCAGCTTACATACCTTGGCCAAGAATCGAACCCAGGTCTAGTGCTTGGTAAGCAGCTTTCTTCACCACTATACCACCACCAACAATACATGCTGAAGCCAGCCTAGCATGTACCATTATGATATATCCAAGAGAAAAATGAGCTTGCTTAGTGATTTGTAGGATTTCAAAAGTCAGCTTACATACATTGACCGGGAATCGAACCCAGGTATAGTGCTTGGTAAGAAGCTTTCTTCATCACTATACCACCACCAACAATACATGCTGAAGCCAGCCTAGCATGTACCATTATGATATATCCAAGAGAAAAATGAGCTTGCTTAGGGATTTGTAGGATTTCAAAAGTCAGCTTACATACATTGGCCAGGAATCGAACCCAGGTCTAGTGCTTGGTAGGCTGCTATCCTAACCATTATACCACCAACACAACACACTACAATGCTACATGCTGAAGCCAGCCTAGCATGTACCATTGTGATATCTCTCTCTCTCTCTCTCTCTCTCTCTCTCTCTCTCTCTCTCTCTCTCTCTCTCTACCATTGAACAGAATTTTCAGCTTAAAACCATCAACGGATACCGGCAGAACTTCACAGTGTGTCTTTTGGAGGCAGGAAGTAAGTCTGCTCCAAGAAGTTTCAGCATGTAGTGTTGGTGGTATAATGGTTAGGATAGCAGCCTACCAAGCGGTAGGCCTGGGTTTGATTCCCGGCCAATGGATGTAAGCCGGCTTTTGAAATCCTACAATTCCCTAAGCAAGCTCATTTTTCTCTTGGATATATCACAATGGTACGTGTTAGGCTGGCTTCAGCATGTAGCATTGTAGTGTGTTGTGTTGGTGGTATAATGGTTAGGATAGCAGCCTACCAAGCACTAGACCTGGGTTCAAGTCCCAGCCAATGTATGTAAGCTGGCTTTTGAAATCCTACAATTCCCTAAGCAAGCTCATTTTTCTCTTGGATATGTCACAATGGTACATGCTAGGCTGGCTTCAGCATGTAGCATTGCAGTGTGCTGTGTTGGTGGTATAATGGTTAGGATAGCAGCCTACCAAGCACTAGACCTGGGGTCTATTCCCGGCCAATGTATGTAAGCTGGCTTTTGAAAACCTACAACTCCCTAAGCAAGCTCATTATTCTCTTGGATATATCACAATCGTACATGCTGGGCTGGCTTCAGCATGTAGCATTGTAGTGTGTTGTGTTGGTGGTATAACGGTTAAAGGGAACCTTAACTGAACGGGGGGTAAAGAGTTTCTCTTACCTGGGGATATTACCAGCCCCCTGCAGCAGTCCTGTGCCCTCGGAGCCGCTCTGGAATCCTCCGGTCCCCCGCTGTCAATTAGTTTCGTTTTTGACGACTCACCAGTCGGCCGTCCGCCATGCGTATTATTGGACGCATTCCCTACTGCACTTAGCGCTGTTGCAGCCTGCAACACGTACAAAGATATGCGTTGCTGCATTTCGCACGCGTAGATATGTGGCAACGCATATCTTTGTACGCGTTGCGGTCTGCAACATCGCTAATTGCAGTAGGGAATGTGTCCAATAATACGCATGGCGGCCGGCCGACAGGTGAGTCGTCAAAAACGAAACTAAGTGACAGCGGGGGACCAGAGGATTCCAGAGCGGCTCCGAGGGCACAGGACTGCTGCAGGGGGCTAGTAATAGCCCCAGGTAAGTGAAACTCTTTACCCCCCATTCAGTTAAGGTTCCCTTTAAGATAGCAGCCTACAGAGTGGTAGGCCTGGGTTCGATTCCTGGCCAATGTATGTGAGTTGGCTTTTGAAATCCTACAAATCCCTAAGCAAGCTAATTTTTCTCTTGGATATATCATAATGGTACATTCTAGGCTGGCTTCAGCATGTAGTGTTGTTGGTGGTATAGTGGTGAAGGGAGCTGCCTACCAAGCACTAGACCTGGGTTCGATTCCCGGGCAAGGTATGTAAGCTGACTTTTGAAATCCTACAATTCCCTGGAAGACGAGACCGGAGAAAGGGAAAAAGGACTAAGGGAACAGTCAATAGGTTCTATGGGCTACCATTTAGCATAAATAAGGTTCCATTTGCGATTATTTTAACTTTTCTGCCGGAATCCGGAATTTCGCGGAATTTTCATAGCGACGGAATTTAGTGCTGGCGGAATCCGCAAATTCCAGCGGAATGGAATTTGCTCTTTCCGATCATCCCTATAGACTATACAGGAGGTAAGTATGACCTGTGTATGGTTATTTTGACTTTTTATTTTCAATTATATATCAAAGGAGCTCCATATTCCAAATGGAGAGTCATTTAACCATTTCTTAAGTCCATCAAAATTTCACATAATAATTTCTTTACCAACTGGCCTAATTGCTACTATCATGAAGCTGGAAGAGTACCGATTAAACGTAGTGGATAAGGAATTCAATTTTAATTTGCGTCCTTTATTTATTCACATGGTAAGAATTGTACCCATCTACCTATTTACCCATACTAGTTGATTAGTACTTTGTAAGCACTGTCTTTCATAAAGTGATTCCTGTTGAAAAACTTTTGCAGGTAACACATTGTGTTTCTTTTAATTTTTCTTTATTCCTCAATGTACTTTTTACTTTTTTTTAACCCTTTAGCAGCCAGATATAGTAAAGCTTTTTCTGCCACTGGGGAAATGTGCCTTCCCCAGCCTGGCACGGTATGCAGAGCGGCTCAGGGATCTGTCACCTGACAAGTGAACGCTCACCAACTACACAGCCCGGCCACGCCAGGGACTCCGCTGGAACAACATGAAATAACCGCAGAGGGGAGCGCAAGTGAGGTGACAGGACATGTCGGGCTTTTGGGAAATGGGCCCTGAGCATTGCTCCCTCTGAAGTGCGAGAAACCGCTGGGAGGTTGTGAGTATGGATGGACATCTTGTTATACCCTGACATGTGCAGCAAAGTTGCGGAGGTGAAGCGGAGGTAAAGGCTTAATAACAGCAGTGTGTGCAACTACTCTGTGAAACTTGCGATTGTGAACTATATAAGAAGAACAGACTAAAAGGAAGTGAGGATACATACATTTTTCTGCCTTAAGCCATATTCGTGGAAGTGCTATGACAGCATGTGATATACGAGCAAGTGCAGGATAGTTGCTAGTCACACAGCAGACCGGCCGAGTGCTAAAGCCATACAGTGTTAGGATGTATATGTGGAGGCCTCATGGTGTGCGCCGGGTGGACGGCCCACATATGTCAAATTGTGTTTAGTTACCTGATTGATTTGCATTGGCATTAGCTGGGCGATCAATGCAGGGAATTACCCTCACAGAGACAGTGGGATTTAGTGCAATAGCAGCTCTAAGGTGTCATTTGATGTTTTTAGGATGTTTTAACAGGAGTGTGAGCTCCGCTTTATTAAGATTTTTGAAAGCCAATAATAAAATTGATACAAGCACATGTAGACACTCTGGTTATTGTTTGTGAATGCTATATGTTATTATTGTACCAGTGTGCCTCCTCATAATGTGAGTGGCGCTACAATTACGACGTGGCTACCCGTATTATCAGATAAATGGAATCTGTCATATTTTACCTGTTCCGGGCAGCTGGATCGGCTTCTCCACTCCTCCACTCGCGGCGCCGCAGTGCCAACATCCTCTTCTGAGTTCTGATCATATGATATGTGATCGTAGCCTAGAGGATCATGTCAGTGTTGCGGCTCCGCCCGGTGGTGGAAGAGGGGTGATGGAAGAGTCTCTTTCATCACCCCTCTTCCACCTCCACCACTGGGTGGCACTACAACGCTGACACCATCCCCTGGGTTACGATCACATGTCATATCATGTGATTGGATCTCAGAAAAGTATGTCGGGAGTGCAGCACTGTGAGTGGAGGAGAGGAGAAGTCGATCCAGCCGCCCAGAATAGTGAACAATAAAAAAGCTTACTGGACCACTCTGCATAGCAGCGAAAGGCAGCAAAAGGCAGCAAAATGATATATATCATTAGAAGATCCAAGGGCATGCATTTTCTAATTCAAGATAATGCGTGCAGGGCCATTAACAGGTTGGCTTTGAAAATTAAGTAGTACAAATAATTGCTACTGTTTTGAAGCCACCTCATGATCCCACTATAGATTTTTGATGGCTAAAATTCCCCCATAGTATTGCATTAGCAAGAGCTTTTCAAATCACAAGCACTTAAAAAGATCTTGCAGTGTGAGCCAGACCTTACTGCCTTGTTGTAAAGATCAGATATTATAATGTAGAAGAGGACTAAATAGCTTCCTTTCCTCAATCAGCTAAATTAATATGTTTAGGCATGGAACTTGGCTATGATAATGCTACTGCATTTGTAAAGTAAGAAGTACTGTATATCTACCTGCAACAGCCCTTATCTGTCTGCAACAACAGCCAAACCACCAGGTGGAGCTCTGAGCTAATATCAAATATTCATCAGTAATAGTTCATATTTTCCCATTTAAAGAAAAAATAATTATCTGAAATACATATTTATAATAATAATAATAATAATAATAATAATAATAATAATAATAATAATAATAATAATAATAATTATTATTATTATTATTATTATTATTATTATTATTATTATTATTATTATTATTATTATTATTATTATTATTATTATTATTATGTCCTTAGAATCTTTTGTTTATTTATCTTAGAAAGCACCTGCCATTCTGCAAAGCCTGGCAAGCATCCTATGCTGACAGTTGCCTTTTCATTAGAATCTTCATTTTTGGAAATTCTCCAACCCCTTCACCATGTCAGGTCTTCACTGTGACTTTAAATTTAACATCTTACCATTCATTCTTTGCAACCACCTTTCCAGAGAGCTACATTTTTACACATATCAGTTTTACACATCAGTTTTCATGTAGCTTGCAACAGAGGTGGAGCAGTGTGTGTGTGTGTGTGTGTGTGTGTGTGTGTGTGTGTGTGTGTGTGTGTGTGTGTGTGTGTGTGTGTGTGTGTGTGTGTGTGTGTGTGTGTGTGTGTGTGTGTGTGTGTGTGTGTGTGTGTGTGTGTGTGGCGTGTGTTTGTACATATAGTTTGGGTATAAGACTACCCTTTTTCCAAAGCACACCAAATAATAATTCAAAAAAATTATATACTGGTACTATGTATGAACAGATACTGGTGCTGTATTGTATGTGGCGGGTTGGATTGGTCAACTTTTTCTCTCCCTAAGTGCATTGGTTGGTCAGCTCTCCCTGTCTCCGTTTATCAGAGTGGTATGGAAGAATAGATCGCACTGTACCCATAAAACATGCCTCTTTCACCAGTCTGGCCCACCCTTGTATCCTATTTACCTCCTTCTCTACCTCTCAGATCTCATACATATGCACATGTGCCGCTTCACTACAGTCCTCAGCAGCGAGATCTCAGAAGTGGTAATAGGATAGGGCCAGCCAGACGAGTTAAAGAGGCGTGTTTTATGGGCACAGCGCAATCTCTTTCTTCCACACCTTGGGCATCCCAGACCTTGCAGCGTGAGTTCCCCCCAGCATAAGCGGTGACTGCCGAATCTCCAGCACCCAGTAATTAAACATCAGCATGTCGCATATGCGCATCATGTATCAACATTGCATAAACATCAGCATGTCGCGTACGTGCATAGTGTGTTAGCATTGCATATCACCTGGCATCAATGATACCCCGCATATTAGACGACCCCTGACTTTTCAGAAGATTTTCAAGGGTTTAAAAGTCGTCTTACACGCCGGAAAATACAGTATATATATATATTCTTCACTCACCTCACATGGGTGGAATGTTTCTTCTTACTCAAGTTTGCATCCCAGAGGCCTGGGAGCTTGAGGGTTCTGCATTGCATCTTACCTGTTCCAAGCACAGCACTTTTCTGGACAGAGATGTTGCTCTTGAAATCTGTTGGAGTCACAGAAGCTTTGACTAGACCTTTACTGTGGTATTTGTAGTTACCTAAAAAATTTGTGCAAAGCATAGAATTCTTTTTTCGCAATGTACAAGGTGAACAGAGCAGAATCCAATACTTTGCACAATGCAAAATCCTATACTTTGCACAAATGATCACTGAAAAACAGAGAGCAGGCTAAGATGGATAGAGATGGCCCAAACCTCCGATTTTCAGTTCGCAAACCGGGTTCGGTTTGTGCGAACTTTCGCGAACGGCAATAGACTTCAATGGGGAGGCGAACTTTGAAAACTAGAAAAATTTATGCTGGCCACAAAGTGATGGAAAAGAAATTTCAAGGGGTCTAACACCTGGAGGGGGCATGGCTGAGTGGGATACACGCCAAAAGTCCCGGGGAAAAATCTGGATTGGACGCAAAGCAGCGTTTTAAGGGCAGAAATCACATTGAATACTAAATTGCAGGCCTAAAGTGCTTTAAAACATCTTGCATGTGTATGCATCAATCGGGAGTGTAATTAGAGTACTGCTTCACACTGACACACCAAACTCACTGTGTAACGCACCGCAAACAGCTGTTTGTGTAGTGACGGCTGTGCTGGACTGGTGGCCTGAGCGCAGGCAGTGGCGGTTTTCAAGCTCATATGGTCACCAGGCTGTGGTAGCTCAATGATAGAACAACAATGACTGTCCAGCTGATCAATGATCTGTCCACAATACGTAAGCCCCTTCACCGCGGCAAGGTAATGATCACGAAGGGGAATTGGCAAATGTACATGCCTTTTGTTTTGTTGTTGCAGCTGCACTGCAGCCAGAAAAATTAGGCAGGCTTGTACACGCACCAGAAAAATTATTATAGCTAACAGCGGCCTTAAAAATTCAGGAATCCGCCTGGAGTCCTGGACCCTGTTGGTGGTGACGGAGAAGGCAGTCAAGCGGCCTGCAGGCAGAGATGCTGTGTGGAAACTGGGGACTGACTTAGTCTTGGAGTAGGCAGTCACATGGAGTGCAGGCAGAGATGCTGTGTGTGGGGACTGACTTAGTCTTTGGGCGGAAGGGATCCGTGCCTCATTCATTTTGATAAAGGTGAGGTACTGAACACTTTTGTGACTTAGGCGACTTCTCTTCTCAATGACAATGCCTCCAGCTGTGCTGAAGGTCCTTTCTGACAGGACGCTTGAGGCAGGGCAAGACAGAAGTTGGATGGCAAATTGGGAATGCTCTGGCTACAGGTCAAGCCAATGCACCCAGTAGTCCAAGGGTTCATCGCTGCTCACAGTGTCTACATCCACACTTAAGCCCAGGTAGTCGGCTACCTGCCAGTCCAGGCGTTGGTGGAGGGTGGATCCTGAAGGGCTAAGGCGAGGCGTTTCACTAAAGAATGTCTGCATGAGATCACCATGAGATCGCTGGAGAGTCCTGTCCTTGCCTGCATGGACATGGGAGAAGGATTACTGGCAGTGGTACTTTCACCCCCAACCCCCCCCCCCCCCCCCCCCTGCAAAATCTACGACCAACTTGGTCGTAGATTTTGCTGCTCTTGAGGCAGGGCTAACGGCTGCAGCCCTGCCTCTCAGCACCGTCTATCAGCGGCGCATCGCCGCCTCTCCCCCGCCCCTCTCAGTGAAGGAAGACTGAGAGGGGCGGGGGAGAGGCGGAGATACGCGCTGACAGACGCGCGTGAGGCAGGGCTGCAGCCTTTAGCCCTGCCTCAATGCGGAAGAGATCCCCGCAAAGAACAGAGGGGATTTGGGAGGTAAGGGACCCCCATTTAGCCACGGGAAAGAGGCGTTTTAGCAGGGGCACACATGCCCCTGCTAAATATAAGCACTGAAGCGAGATTTATTCTCGCTTCAGTGTCTCTTTAAATGCATTGTAAAGCATAGTTGCCAGCTTGTTCTGCGTGTGCTGCATCCTTTCTGCCTTCTGGTGAGTTGGTAACATGTCCGCCACTTTGTGCCTATACACAGTCTAGTAGCGTGGCCACCCAGTACAGCTCATTCCCCTTGAGTTTTTTTAGACGGGAGTCCCTCAACAGGCTGGACAGCATGAAAGACACCATCTGCACAAAGTTGGATCCAGACGTACTATCCATCTCCTCTTGCTCTTCCTCAGTGACGTCAGGTAAGTCCTCCTCCTCCCCCCAGCCACGAACAATACCACGGGAACGTTGAGCAGCACAACCCCACTGCGACGCCTGCTGAGGTTGTTCTTCTGCCGCCGTCTCCTCCTCCTCCTCCTCCAAAGAAACACCTGCCTCATCATCCGAGTCTGACTCTTCCCCACACGACTCTTCCTCCTCCTCCCCCTCTGTGCTGCCGCAGGTGTTGAGGGAACATCTGATTCTGATGAAAATTGCTCTGACAACTGTTCCTGCCATAACTGTTCCTGTTCATGCTCCTCCACAGCTTGATTCACCACTCTACACACGGCACGCACCAGGAAGTAAGCGTACGGGATCAAGTCGCTGATGGTGCCTTCACTGCGACTCACCAGGTTGATCACCTCCTCAAACGGCCGCATAAGCCTGCATGCATTTCGCATCAGTGTCCAGTTCGGTGGCCAGAACATCCCCATCTCCCCAGATTGTGTCCTTCTACTGAAATTGTAGAGGTACTGGGTGACGGCTTTCTCCTGTTCTAGCAGGCAGGAGAACGTGACCAGGGTCGAATTCCAGCGAGTCGGGCTATTACATATCAAACGTCTCACCGGCAAGTTGCTTCTCCGCTAAATGTCCGCAAAGCGTGCCATGGCCGTGTAAAACCGTTTGAAATGCACACACAACTTCCTGGCCTGCTTCAGGACATCCTCTGAGCCTGGGTACTTTGACACAAATTTTTGAATGACTAGATTCAGCACATGTGCCATGCAGGGTACATGTGTCAGTTTTCCCAAATTCAATGCGTAAAGGAGATTGCTGCCGTTGTCACACACCACGTTGCCGATCTCCAGCTGGTGCGGGATCAGCCACTGATCCACCAGTTTGTTAAGAGAAGCCAGGAGAGCTGGTCCAGTGTGACTCTTCGCTTTGAGGCAAGACATGTCTAAGATGGCGTGACACCATCGTACCTGGCATGCAGCATAGGCCCTGGGGAGCTGGGATTGTGTAGCTGGAGAGGAGATTGCAGCACCAGCAGAGTTGCACTGCCACTCAGCCAAGGAGGAGGAGGAGGACGACAGTGAAGAGGATGTAGCAGGAGGAGAGGAGGTGGCAGGAGGCCTGCCTGCAAGCCGTAGAGGTGTCACAAGTTGGTCCGCTGCACAGCCACGTACTCCCTGCTTGCCATCGGTCACCAGGTTGACCCAATGGGCTGTGTATGTAATGTAGCGGCAGACCAGGCATCCGTGGTCAGGTGGACTCTTGACCCAACGCTGTGTGCCAGAGATGACACCACTTGCCTCTCCACTTCGCGGTACAGTTTGAGTATCGCCTTTTTAGAGAAATAATTGCAGCCTGGTATCTTCCACTGCGGTGTCCCAATGGCCACAAATTTATGGAAGGCCTCAGAGTCCACCAGCTGGTATGGTAACAGCTGGCAAGCTAACAGTTCCGCCAAGCCAGCTATCAGACGCCAGGCAAGGGGGTGACTAGCAGAAATTGGCTTCTACCGCTCAAAAATTTCCTTCACGGACACCTGGCTGCTGTGGGCACAGGAGCAGGAAGCGCTCAAGGGCATAGGCGGAGTGGAGGAGGGTGACTGTGAAAGTGCAAGGGAGAAAGTGGCTGAAGATGCTGCACCTGAAGGAGGAAGAGGAGAAGGAGGGTGGCTTTTCTTTTGCGTGCTGCTTTTGCTCAGGTGCTCTTCCCATTGCAGTTTGTGCCTTTTCTCCATGTGCCATCGTAAAGCACTTGTCCATACGTGAGTGTTGGCCTTTCCACGGCTCAATTTTTGGAGGCAGAGAGAACAGATGGCATTCCTCCGATCTGAGACAGACACATTAAAAAATGTCCAAACCGCTGAGCCCCCCTGGGGTGATGGCACTATGGTGGCATCAGCAGCTGATATTGAAGGGCATGTTGGGTGCCTGTACTTTGGGCCAGGGCTGCACAAAATCACATCAACACGACCTTGCACAGACCTGCCGGGTGGCCTTCCTCTTGGTCTGCCTCTACCTCTTCCTCTACCTGTTTTTTCCATTGTGTCCATATCAGGGGGGATAAAGTGAAAGTTATGCACTGACTTGACTAATACAATGTGCAGTCACACAGGTGCAGTTAACAGGTATGCACGGAGTGGTATATCACACTGCGTGCACTCACGTAGGTAGGTGGGTGCACTGAACACAACAGGTAGGTATATGCAGTGATAGGTATTACAATGTGCACCTGTCACACACAGACAGGTAGCGGACAGGCACAGTGACACTGCGTGCACTCACGTAGGTAGGTGGGTGCACTGTGAACAACAGGTAGGTAGGTATATACAGTAATGTGTATTACAATGTGCACCTGTCACACACACACAGGTAGTCACTGAATGTGCTGGGCCTGGCAGTGGCACACACACACAGGGGCGTAGGAATAGACCCTGCAGCCCCTGCAGTTGCAGGGGGGCCCCTAGCAAGTCAGGGGCCCGGAGGAGGAAAGGCTGTCACCACCGGCGTACCTACCGGGGATGCGACTCTCTCAGCCGCAGGGGGGGCCGGCCGCCCGGGGCTGCTCTGGGGCCCGCTCACTGTGCGTGGGGGGAGCGCTGCTCCGGACCCCCCAGCAAGGTGCTCAACTGGCCGCAGCGTCTGCCAGTTCATTCCCCGCAGCCCCGCTCCACCAGCAGCCTGCATAGTCTCCGGCAGGCAGAGCAGGGCTACGGCAAGATGGCCGCCGAAGAAGCCCTACACTGGAGACTATTTGTGTCTCTAGTACAGGGTTTCGGCAGCCATCTTGCCGTAGCCCTGCACTCTGCCTGTCAGCGCGGGAGATGTGCTGCAGGAGGACTCGGGGAGCTGCGAGCCAGATGCCGGGAGAGGAGAAGACTTCTGTCAGGTAAGTGAATTGTTTTTTTTTCACAGGTGCATTTTTTTTTCTAGTGTCTGCTGCCCACATTGTGATTTTCTGGTCACTGCTGCCCACATTGTGATTTTCAGGTGTCTGCTGCCCACATTGTGATTTTCAGGTGTCTGCTGCCCACATTATGATTTTCTGGTCACTGCTGCCCACATTGCGATTTTCAGGTGTCTGCTGCCCACATTGCGATTTTCTGGTGTCTGCTGCCCACATTACGATTTTCTGGTGTATGCTGCCCACATTAGGATTTTCTGGTGACTGCTGCCCACATTGCGATTTTTCTGGTGACTGCTGCCCACATTGCGATTTTTCTGGTGACTGCTGCCCACATAAGGATTTTCTGGTGACTGCTGCCCACATTAGGATTTTCTGGTGTCTGCTGCCCACATTACGACATTCTGGTGACTGACTGCTGCCCACATTAGGATTTTCTGGTGACTGCTGCCCACATTACGATATTCTGGTGACTGCTGCCCACATTAGGATTTTCTGGTGACTGATGCCCACATTGCAATTTTCTGGTGACTGCTGCCCACATGGCGATTTTCTGGTGACTGCTGCCCACATTGCGATTTTCTGGTGAACTCTGCCCACATTACGATTTTCTGGCCCACATTACGATTTTCTGGTGAACACTGCCCACGTTACGATTGTCTGGTGAATGCTGTCCACGTTACGATTTTCTGGTGAACGCTGCCCACATTACGATTTTCTGGCCCACATTACGATTTTCTGGCGAACACTGCCCAAGTTACGATTGTCTGGTGAATGCTGTCCATGTTACAATTTTCTGGTGAACTCTGCCCACATTACGATTTTCTGTCCCACATTACGATATTCTGGTGAACGCTGCCCACATTACGATTGTCTGGTGAATGCTGCCCACGTTACAATTTTCTGGTGACTGCTGCTCACGTTACTATTTTCTGGTGACTGGTGCCCACATTAGGATTTTCTGGTGAACTCTGCCCACATTATGATTTTCTAAAGGCCCACATTACGATTTTCTGGTGAACTCTGCCCACATTACGATTTTCTGGCCCACATTACAATTGTCTGGTAAAATGCTGCCTGCTTTACAATTAATTTACAGTGAAACGCTGCCCCATTACGATTATTTGGCACCTATGGGGGGGGCCCCATCCAAATATTCGCAGGGGGGCCCAGTGATTTCTAGTTACGCCCCTGCACACACAGTATGAATTATCAAGGCTGTCTATGCAACACAAGTGTCAGTGGGACACACAGGAAAAAAAATAGATCACAAGAACAAGATTAGCTCTCAAAGGAGCTGTGGTGGGGTGCTATTTTAGCAATAAGAATCAGCAAGGAGCAAGCTAAGAAGCCTACAAGAGCCTAACTAATCTTTCCCTATGAGAGTCTGCAGTAGCAGCAGCTGTCCCTTCTCTATTTACTGCAGGCACACGAGTGAGTAAAATGGCCGGCGATGCCTGCCTTTTATATGGGGGGGAGTGGCTCCAAGAGGGAGTGTAGCCTGATTGGCTACAATGTGCCTGCTGACTGTGATGTAGAGGGTCAAAGTTGATCCTAATGGTGCATTATGAGGGCGAACCGAACTTCCGGAAAAGTTTGCAGTTCTCCGCGATCGCGAAGTTTGCCGGGAACCGTATGCCGGCGAACCGTTCAGGCCATCTCTAAAGATGAAATGCTTGCTTTGAGAAATACAATAATTGGAGCTAAACTTAGCTATTAACATCAAACCTTTACTGAACTTTGCAGATATAGTGCCATACAACTGCATTAAATACTTTATCAGTGTCATTGTGGAGCTTGAGGAATTATTGCTTATAAAAAGTTGCTTTAGTTTTAAAATTTATTACACATCTTCGATTAGTAAGGATTTTATAAATTATTCAGTAAGATTGCCTCTTTTTTTCTGCAAGAATACTCTCCATGATTGCAGATGAGACTCAGAGATGGTAGAATGTGCTGTGGACAGTGCAGCTATACAGCCAGCCCCATTTCTATGGCCAGTGCTATGAGGAGGGGGGCGCCATAATGGAGATGGGAGCCACTGCCACACTGAGTCTCAGCTGCGTGGAGAGGGAGCCCAACTTCTCCCTCCCACCACCTGATTAACAGGAAGTAGACTAGAGTGTGTATCAGCAGAGGAGACCAGCAGAGGAGAGGCAAGTGAGCTGCGATTGGAGCGAGCAGGAAGGTGAGTTCCTCTTACCAGGCTTCCCGCTGCGCTAACTGTGCATAGAGGGGGAGCACAGACGGGAGCCCCAGGGAGAGGAAGGGAGGGAAAGGTCGGGCACCCTTCCACGTGGCTGAGTCTCAGTGTGGCCGGCTCCCCCCTCCATCACCTATGGGGGGCACCTACCTATCTCACCTATACTGGGGACACCTACCTATCTAACTTACTGAGGGCTCCTACCTATCTAGCCTATACTGGGGCACCTACCTATCTAACCTATACTGGAGCAACTATACTGGCTTCCTATATTGGAGGCAGCCACCTAGCTAACCTATACTGGGCCTGGGGGCACCTACCTATCTAACTTATACTAGGGGCACCTGCCTATTTAACCTATCCTGGGGTCAACTATACTGGCTACCTATACTGGAGGCACCTACCTGGCTAAGTGCCACGTGACACGTTGCAAGTGCCATGTGACACGTGCCAATGCCACGTGACACGTGCCGAGTGACAGTCAGACAGCAGAGGAGAAGACACTAGTGCACACTAACTGTCACACTGCCACTGCTCACAGCACAGCAGTTCTGTAGAAAGCTAACACAGTAGTACTACTACTCTAACAACTACTAGCAATGATTGCAGTACTACAGTACTAACTACACAATACCACAGTAATCCTATCCCCTAATCCCTAACCTAACCTAAACCTAAGGCTAATAGCTGGCCAGCAGGCAGCAGCTGGCCTGGTCTGTGCACAGCACACACACAGACACATAGCAGCTGCCTGCAGCACACTCTCTGACTGTCACACAAATGACATTGAGCTAATTAATGATTTGGCAATAGTGTAGTGATAGTAAAGGGGTTAATCACTGAACAGCTTATCACTGTGTACAGCCCTTGCTACTAGGCCCAGCAGCACTGAAGCACACACTCTGAGTGTCACACTATGACATCAATCAAGCTAATTAACGATTTAACAATAGTGTAGTGATAGTAGTGAAGGGGTTAATCACTTAACAGCTTTAGGTTTCATACAGCCCTTGCTAGGCCACACGCACTGGAGCATGTCTCTCAGTGAGCATTCAGCAATTCAGCAAGCTAAGACGATCTGTCTCATCATGGCAGCCCTCCTTATTATACAGGTGGGGCTGGCCAGGGTTCCTTTCTGTGATTGGGTGCTGGGGCTTCTGCTGGGAGCCCTCTGATTGGCTCCAGGACGTCATCTCCTTAGTTACAGCATTTCGGATCCGGATATCTGCAATATCCGCGGATATCCGCGTTATGCGCCCAAATATCCGCAGATAGCTAGCCGGATATCCGGGATCCGAATTGGATAGCGTAAAAAGTTCGGATATCCGGAATCCTGATGATCAGCCCTGCACACTGTGCACTTTAGCTGTTGCAGATGTGCAGTCAGTGCTTAGTGCTACAGTAGTTCACCCAAATGCCCTTCTAAGGGCTGTTTTTCTTTTTCTTGTTATTGTTATATTGCAGTCCTGTGTGTCCAGTACACACGGTAGCTGTTAGAGACAGGTCTGCTGGTCCTAGTAGTGCACCGACCATAACCCAATAATCCTTCACCAACACTACTGACACATAGTATCCACTATCCACTACTGTCCTGCATAAGGCCTCACTGGCAGGGATTATATTTTGAGTAGATTGTTGCACATAGCATAAACCTATCTGTCACCTGACCTGTGTGAAATGACATTCAGTTTTAAAAAAAAACAACTCAGTGTACAAAACCACTACTGGCATCTAGTGTCCACTACTGCCCCCTGTATGAGGTGTTTTTTTGGTCACTTAACTGCCATTGAGCTCCCTCCGCCCACCCAAAGTGGTGGGTGGATCACCTGCACTCCTGCGAATGTGCGCACAAGCACGGCGGCCACTACACACCACTACACAAAAATTGCCACCGAGAGGACTAACATTTATGCCCGGAGGAGTCAACTAGTGAAAACAATGATTTGCTCACCTGACCTTATCATTAAAACTCTTTGCAGTTGTTTTTTATCATTAAACGCGGCGTTTCATCTGTCAGTGGAAGCCGGGCCTAACCCTTACACTACCTTATCGCGGTGTATGCACGCCGGACGTTTTAAAGCACTTAATTCCACAAATTTAGGAATGTACTGTGATTTCTGCAATTTAGAGATTAAAACATGACCTTGCGTAAACTACATCATTTTTGTTGCAATTTTTGCCATGGATCCCCCTCCGGTATGCCACTGTCCAGTAGTAAGGCCCCTTTAACCACTCTGCAACCACCTAACGCTGATCGTCGGCTGCATAGTGGCTCCCCCAGGACCACCTAACACCGATCGGCGTCAAATTCTGGGCGCGGAGATTAGCAGGGAACACACCTTTCCACCGTGTCACACTCCATCACCTCACAAAGCAATCCACCAGTGCAGGGAAATCCCCTCTTATGCCCACACTCACCCTAGCACCTTCCAAAGTATTCGGAGGTAAGAATGACAGCGTTGGGGGTTACGATCATAACCAGCAGATGCAGAGGGTATTACTCCGGAAATGGCAGCTGCAACTAAAAGCGCTAATATAGTATAAAACCAGCATTTTTTATAGAAAATTAAAAGATATTGCACTCACAAGCAATAGGTGGTAACAAGCATATCATGTACAGATGTGGTTCCTGGGTGACCGCTCTGACGGATGCCTTCTCGGATCCACGCTTACTCGGAGAAGTCTGTAATACCCTCTGCATCAGCAGATTATGATCACAACCCCCAACGCTGTCATTCTTACGTCTGGATACTTTTTGAGGGTGCTAGAGTGAGTACGGGCGGGGGGGGGGGGGGGCACCTGCACTGGTGGATTGCTTTGTGAGTTGATGGAGTGTGACATGGTGGAAAGGTGTTGGATGCATTTATCTGCAGTTACACACTATGTTCTGTTTCTCTTTTTATTTTTGCATATAGCATGAGAGTCTTGGCCAAAGGAGTTGTTAATACAGTGTCCCATGATTATGGTGTGAACCCTGCTTGGGAGGATCAGTGGATTTGCCTGGAGACAATTCATTTCCTTATGCTTATGACTTTGAGCGCAATCTTTAGAGATATACATTTATATGTTGCATTAAAGAGGATCTGTAACGTCAAAAACGTCCCCTGGGTGGGTACTCACCTCGGGTGGGGGAAGCCTCCGGATCCTAATGAGGCTTCCCACACCGTCCTCTGTCCCTCAGGGGTCTCGCTGCAGCCCTCCGTGCAAGATGACGTCAATATTTACCTTCCCGGCTCCTGTGCAGGCGCTCTGACCGCTGTCGGCTCTGAAGTAGGCTGAAATACCCAATCGCCGTCAGGTCTGCTCTACTGCGCAGGCGCAAGTCTCCGGCGCCTGCGCAGTAGAGCAGACCCGACTGAGATCGGGTATTTCCGTCTACTTCGGAGCCGAAATCAGCCACAGCACCCCGCGCGAGCCAGCAAAGGTAAATATTGAATTTACAGTCGGGTCTGTCGCCGGCTGTTCGGAGGGCTGCAGCGAGACCCCCGTGGGACAGAGGACGGCGTGGGAAGCCTCATTAGGATCCGGAGGCTTCCCCCACCCGAGGTGAGTACCCCCCAGGGGATGTTTTTGATGTTACAGAGTCTCTTTAAGAAAGCAACCAACGTTTGCAAATTATTGATTTTATTGTTTTTTGTTGAACATCCAGAGCGCACAAGCTCTTTTTTCTTGTATAATACAAATATCTTTACCAAGAGAATTTCACAATGTATTCCTAGATTTGCAGTGAGGATTATTGCAGATACCACCCAGGCCTGGGTCTACCATAGAGGCAAAGAGGGCAATTGCCCCAGGGCCCCTGAGCCCTGCAGGCCCCCCTAAGTCTCTCCCTGACTTGTGCCCCCTGGGGCCCCTGCACTGATTTCTCAGAATAGCAACTTGCCTGTCTCTCTCTCTTCATCCCAGCTGGCTGCTTCTCCATCATGACCATGTCCATACAATAACAAGCAGAGTTTTGGACAAGAGGCAGTCATCGGGGATAAAAAAAGGGAGCATGGATGGAGAAGAGGCAGTCAGCTGGGATAAAGACAGGGAGCATGGATGGAGAAGATGCAGTCAGTTGGGATAAAGACTAGGGATGTTCACCGCGTTCCGCGGAATTAATTTTTCTGCGATTCCGGCCAGAATTTGGTGGTTCCGTTCCATCGCATCGGAATGGAATCGCCATAGCGCTATAGTGGAAATTCCGCTGAATGATGCGTGAAAGGAGAAGAGGCAGTAAGTGGGGGTAGACAGGGAGCATGGATGGAGAAGAGGCAGCCAGCTGGGATGAAGACAAGGAGCATGAATGGAGGAGAGGCAGTCAGCGGGGAGAAGGCAGGGAGCATGGATGGAGAAGAGGCAGTCAGCGAGGATGAAGACAGGGATCATGGATGGAAAAGAGGCAGTCAGCGGGGATGTAGACAGGGAGCATGGATGGAGAAGAGGCAGTCAGCGGGGATGTAGACAGGGAACATGGATAGAGAAGAGGCAGTCAGCAGGGATGAAGACAGGGAGCATGGAAGGAGAAGAGACAGCCAGCAGGGATGAAGACAGGAAGCATGGATGGAGAACAGGCAGTCAGCTAGGATGTAGACAGGGAGCATGGATGGAGAAGAGGCACTCAGTTAGGACGTAGACAGGGAGCATGGATGGAGAAAAGGCAGTCAACAGGGATGAAGATAGGGAGCATGGATGGAGAAGAGGCAGCCAGCTAGGATGCACACAGGGAGCATGGATAGAGAAGAGGCAGTAAGCAGGGATGAAGACAGGGAGCATGGATGGAGAAGAGGCAGCCAGCTGGGATGAAGACAGGGAGCATGGATGGAGAAAAGGCAGTCAGCAGGAATGAAGACAGGGAGCAGGGATGGAGAAGAGGCAGCCAGCTAGGATGTAGACAGGGAGCATGGATGTATAAGAGGCAGCCAGCTGGGATGAAGACAGGGAGCATGGATGGAGAAGAGGCAGTCAGCTAGGATGAAGACAGGAAGCATGGATAGAGAAGAGGTAGTCAGCAGGGATGTAGACAGGGAGCCTGGATGGAGAAGAGGCATCCAGTGGGGATGTAGACATGGAGCATGGATGGAGAAGAGGCAGCCAGCAGGGAGGAAACCAGGGATCATGGATGGAGAAAAGGCAGTCAGCGGGGATGTAGACAGGGAGCCTGGATGGAGAAGAGGCAGTTAGGGGCAAGGAAGACAGGGAGCATGGATTGAGAAGAGGCAGCCAGCAGGGAGAAAGACAGGGAGCATGGATGGAGAAAAGGCAGTCAGCGGGGATGTAGACAGGGAGCATGGATGGAGAAGAGGCAGCCAGCAGGGAGGAAGACAGGGAGCATGGATGGAGAAGAGGCAGTCAGCTGGGAGGAAAACAGGGAGCATGGATGGAGAAGAGGCAGCCAGCGGGGAGGAAGACAGGGAGCATGGATGGAGAAGAGGCAGTCAGCAGGGATGTAGACAGGGAGCATGGAAGGAGAAAAGGCAGCCAGTGGGGATTTAGACAGGGAGCATGGATGGAGAAGAGGCAGCCAGTGGGGATGAAGACAAGGAGCATGAATGCAGAACAGGCAGTTAGCGGGGATGTAGACAGGGAGCATGGATGGAGAAGAGGCAGTCAGCAGGGATGGAGACAGGGAGCATGGATGGAGAAGAGGCAGCAAGCGGTGGATGTAGACAGGGAGCATGGATGGAGAAGAGGCAGCCAGCGGGGATGTAGACAGGGAGCATGGATGGAGAAGAAGCAGTCAGCGGGGATGTAGACAGGGAGCATGGATGGAGAAGAGGCAGTCAGGGGCAAGGGAGACTGGGAGCATGGATGGAGAAGAGGCAGCCAGCATGGATGGAGACAGGGAGCATGGATGGAGAAGAGGCAGCCAGCGGGGATGTAGACAGGGAGCATGGATGGAGAAGAGGCAGTCAGCGGGGATGAAGACGGAGCATGGATGGAGAAGAGGCAGTCAGCAGGGATGAAGACGGGGAGCATGGATGGAGAAGAGGCAGTCAGCGGGGATGTAGACTGGGAGCATGGATGGAGAAGAGGCAGTCAGGGGCAAGGGAGACTGGGAGCATGGATGGAGAAGAGGCAGCCAGCATGGATGGAGACAGGGAGCATGGATGGAGAAGAGGCAGTCAGCGGGGATGAAGACGGAGCATGGATGGAGAAGAGGCAGTCAGCGGGGATGAAGACGGAGCATGGATGGAGAAGAGGCAGTCAGCAGGGATGAAGACGGGGAGCATGGATGGAGAAGAGGCAGTCAGCGGGGATGTAGACAGGGAGCATGGATGGAGAAGAGGCAGTCAGGGGCAAGGGAGACTGGGAGCATGGATGGAGAAGAGGCAGCCAGCATGGATGGAGACAGGGAGCATGGATGGAGAAGAGGCCGTCAGCGGGGATGAAGACGGAGCATGGATGGAGAAGAGGCAGTCAGCAGGGATGAAGACGGGGAGCATGGATGGAGAACAGGCAGTCAGCGGGGATGAAGACAGAGCATGGATGGAGAAGAGGTAGTCAGCAGGGATGAAGACGGGGAGCATGGATTGAGAAGAGGCAGTCAGCGGGGATGTAGACAGGGAGCATGGATGGAGAAAAGGCAGTCAGCTGGGATGAAGACTGGGAGCATGGATGGAGAAGAGGCAGTCAGCGGGGATGTAGACAGGGAGCACTGATGGAGAAGAGGCGGTCAGCTGGGATGAAGACTGGGAGCATGGATGGAAAAGAGGCAGCCAGCTGGGATGACGACAGGGAGTATGGATGAAAAAGCCTGGAATGAATTTTACACAGATAACTCTGGTCAATAAAGAGCATGTATGCTATGCCAGACTGTAACTTTACTTAATCACTTCAGCCTACAGTGCCGAAAATTATATGCATCCGAGCAAAGTTCACCTCCCATGCATTTGCCAATAACTTTATCGCTACTTATCACAATTAATTGATATATATCTTGTTTTTTCCGCCACTAACTATGCTTTCTTTGGGTAGTACATTTTGCTAAGAATTATTTTTTTTCTAAATCCATTTTAACAGGAAGATTAATGGAAAAAATTCATTATTTCTCAGTTTTTGGCCATTACAGTTTAAAATTAATACATGTTACCGTAATTAAAACTCATGTATTTTATTTGCCCATTTGTCCCAATTATTACACCGTTTAAATTATGTCCCTATCACAATTTATGGTGCCGATATTTTATTTAGAAATAAAGGTGCATTTTTTCAATTTGTGTCCATCACTATTTACAGGCTTACAATTTAAAAAAAATATATAATAAGATACTCTCTTGACATGTATATTTAAAAAGTTCAGACCCTTAGATAACTATTTATGTTTTTTTGTTTGTTTTTTTAATTGTAATTATTTTATTTTTTTTAATAAAAAAATGTATTTGGGTAATTTTTGGTGTGGGAGGGAAACAGATAATTTTAAATGTAAAATAATGTAATGTAATGTCAAAAATGTATGTGGGTGTAGTTTACTATTTGGCCGCAAGATGGCCATAGTCAAAAAAATCCTGGAGTGTACGATCACGCTACCAAGAACCATAAGGAGGCTGTAAATTTATTTATTTTTTTGCAGAAATAACACGTTCTCTGATTAGAAAGCGTCGGTTTTTCTGCAGGGGACTTAGATCGGTGAATGGGAATTATATTCCCATTCACTGATCGGGGGGTAACAGCAGGCAGCGGGAGCACGTGCAGAAGCGTGTGCAATCGCGAGCCTTAGGCAGCGGCAGCTGCACAGTCTATCTGGGCGGATATATCCATCCAAATAGACTTAAGTGGTTAAAGGGGCACTATGGCGAAAATTTGTAAAATTTAAAATAAGTGCAATAAGATTGTATAGATTGTGTAGATTTTTTCCAGGGTAAAATGAGCCATAAATTACTTTTCTCCTATGTTGCTGTCACTTACAGTAGGTAGTAGAAATCTGACAGAAGCGACAAGTTTTGGACTAGTTTATCTCTTCATAGGGGACTCTCAGGGATTTATTTATTTTCAAAAAGCACTTAGTGAATGGCAGTTGCTTCGTCCAACTGCCAAAAAACGGTGTAACGAGCATGGGAGCTGGCCAGCATCATTGTTTAAATCCTTTTTAGGGAATATCTTTATCTCTTTATATAATTTCCCTGTGTTCCTGCGTCCCATGTCCCTGTGTGAGTGCTTTTGCGCTACTGCAATGTCCAGCACTGACAGCTGTTGGAACAGGATGCAGGACGGGCCAGGGGGCAGGCCGGGCGTGTGTGCTGCGGCAGTGAGAGACCTAGAGCCTGTTTTTAAACGGGCTTAGGTCAGCTAGTAAAGAATAAAAGCCTTGCTAGGAATCCCCTATGAAGAGATGGACTAGTTCAAAACCTGTCGGTTCCGTCAGATTTCTACTACCTACTATAACCAACAGCAACATAGGAGAAAAGTAATTTATGGCTCATTTTACTCTGGAAAAAAATGTACTTCTTACTTGTTTATGTTTGCACATATTTTAAATATTACAATTTTTTGTCATAGTGCCCCTTTAAATTACTAGCAGAAGAGTGGACAAACATAAGAAAATCAAGCAGTGAAAACAGAGGATGCAAAACACAAGGAGAACCCCTAAAAAACAAGTTACTCCTTTCAAAAACTGAAACCAGTAACAACAGCAAGTGCAAAATGTATTCACCGTTTGGGTCACATGCTCCTTGGCTGCTGCATCCTAAATAGAGTATCTCCACTCTGTAAATAAACGTGGACATAGATAAGAGCGTATTCAGAACACTTGGTTAATGGAGCAGAAACCCAGCTCAATATACCGAAACTGCTCCTTTACAACAGGTTTTCTCAAAGAGGGTATACAGGAATCAAAGTCACCATGACAGGTCATACATTTTCATTTTTTTTTTAATAATGCCGGTATTCAAAACGTTTTAAAACACACAGTACATTATGTTATTGGGAGAAGATCCCGCTATACAAGCTGAAGAAATGAAAATGATGTAACATTAGAGTTTTGCCCATAGCTTCCAGTATTGTTTTCACTTTGATATCACAGCAAAAAAAAAATAAGTAACAACTTTTCCACTTGTCCATTTTGAGCTGAGCTATACCCAGAGGGATGAGACTGTCCTGGAAAAGCCACATGCTCACTAAGTAGTAAAAATCCAGGAGACATCTCCCACTCTTTGTGTTTTTCTCAAATACAAAGAGGAATGGCATTCAAGCAGGCAGATGTCCGGGAGAGTGGCTATTCTAGGACTATTGTGGGCCTTGCAGCTGCTTTATGGCCCAGCAGAACAAGGAGCCCGGGCTGCTTTACTGCAGAATTATTTATTCATGAAACTAAGTATTTGCAAATAACTAAGTTAGGAAATGTGTAAATAGTTTTCTATAAATATACTGAATAATCTAATACCGGCATTTGTAGTGGAATTGAGTTTAAGAGTGTGTCGCTATTTTTGTTGGATACTTTCATTGAGTTGTGTCCTAAATTCTCCTGGTATGGTTTATTTTCATACTGAATGGCTTCTGAGTTTTAATGTAAACAAACTATGTTTACTAGTCAAAGGAACAAGTTATAAAATGTTTTAATGTATATATATACTGTATACACATAAAAGCAAAACTCGAAAAATTAGAATATCGTGCAAAAGTCAATTTATTTCAGTAATTCAGCTTTCCCACCTTGCCCGAGTGCTGTGATGCCGCTATAGGCGGCTGCACTATCAGGCAATAGTGGATGGGAAGAGTGTGTATCAGGGCTGAAAATGCTGTTTGATTTTTGATTCATACGACAGCTGCCGTTTTTTCCTGCTTGCACAAACTCGCACTGACAAATTGCTGAACCGCTCTCGCTGGCTGCTTCAGCCATTATGCACACTCTTCCCGGAAACAGTAAAAAAGGGCGCAGGAGGCTAGTGGACAAATCGGGCGCCGCCATTCACTCCCATAATAAATATCGTTTACTGGGCGCCGAACAGGAAAGAAGGGCGCCCGAGAATAATAACGTTTTCCAACGGCGCCCGAAGATTTTTAATGTTTTATAACTGCTTGTGATGATTTACGTTTCCTATTTCAATAAAACATTATTTTAAATGTTATCCCTTACTGTTTGTAAAACATTATTATTCACAAAATAAAGCGATCAGTACGTAACGTAAGTTGTAATATATTTTATCCCTTACTGTTTTTAAAACATTATTCTACACACAATACAGTGATCACTAAGGAGGGTCTTAGGTTTAGGCACCACCAGGGGGGTCTTAGGTTTAGGCACCATCAGGGGAGTCTTAGGTTCAGGCACAACCAGGGGGGTCTTAGGTTTAGGCACCACCAGGGGGGTCTTAGGTTTAGGCACCAATACGGGGGTCTAGGGGTTAGGGGTAGGTACAGGGAGGGTTACTTACTAATTTTTTTTTAAACGTTATTATACATTTCACTTTTTAAACGGAACATTAATGTTTTCACAATTGCCGATTTCATGCACATTATTTAATGATTTATAACTTTATAAAAACATTATTTTTAAACGAAATATAGTACATTATATTTTTAAACGTTATCCATGTTTATCATTTAAAACTCTGCGCCCTTTTTTCCCAGCGCCCCTTTTTAACGTACGCCACTCTTCCCACCCACGATTGCCCGACAGTGTAGTCGCCTATAGCGGCATCACAGCACTCGGGCTAGGTGGAGAATATACCAGAGCAGCGGCCTGCCAGTACAGCTCTGAAGGAGGCTATCGCCTGCACGCCTTGTGGAGGAGGACTTCTGCAAAGACTTGGTCCCCGGTCTGAGTGGGACAAAGCCTTTCTGCTGGCCAGTGGCCACCCTGTATGTGACAGTCAGCCACAGATCCAGGTGAGAATATTCCTCAGCCGGCCGTCCATTTGTATTGGATAACATCCTGAGAGCGCTCCCCTTGTTTTTTTCAATCACCCCTTGTTTTTTTCACCCATCCCCCGAATCCCACTGTCTGCAGATTACCTACCACCTAGAGTGGCACCCAAGAGAGCAGCACCATCTGATGACAATTACACAGACTTGCACAGTATTGTCAAGATCACTCCCTCTGTCCAGCAGAGGGGTTTAGGCTCCTTTCCTCTACACTGTAAAGCAGTGTTCCCCTACCCTGTGCTCAAGTACCACCAACAGTGCATGTTTTGTGGAAATCTACAGCGATAGGTAATCAGCTCTGCTGAGACACTAATTACCCCACCTGTGCACGTTTGTGGTTTCCTGCAAAACATGTACTGTTGGTGGGTCTTGAGGATAGGATTTGGGAACTCTGCTTTAAAGCATTAAGAGGTTTTCATTATGTTACAGAAAACTCCCCTAGCTCTTTTGCAGTAGGGGCAGTCTGAATATGGACATAAGCAATTAGGGTTTAGAGGAAAGTAACAGAAGAAATTTTCCACTGTGTCCATTGCATATCTCCTCATTCAAACTTCCCCTACCTCCTACCATTGTTACAATATGTTGGCTGGTGCTGACTTATGGGACACCCTGTACATTTTCCAAAATTCATTTTACTCAGCAACCAGTGGCGTTTCAGCCACCAGACAAGGACAAGCGGTCGCCCGGAGCACCGGGTGAGGAGGATGCTACCATGCGGGGGGCGCGTGATCACCTTCCCCCGCCAGACTGTGGGACCCCCATGGTGAACTAGCCGCGGCGTCTAATAGTTGCCGCGCCCGTTCATCCCCGCAGCTCACCACTCCAGCCCTAGGTCTCCCGGGAGGCAGAGCAGGGCTACAGGAAGATGGCACCTGAAGCCCTGCACTGGAGACTATTTGTGTCTCCAGTACAGGGCTTCAGGTGCCATCTTCCCGTAGCCCTGCTCTCTGCCTGTCAGCGTGGGACTTTCACAGGCTGGCTGCGCCGCTGCAGATCATCAGGGGATGCTGCGCCCAGGGAGAGGACTCTTCTGCAGTTGAGTAAATGCTTTTCTTTTTACAGGTAAACATTCATCTTTGATGAAACGCTGCCCATATTAGCATCATTTTCTGGGGAAACATTGCTGCATAATGATGATCTGATGGTGAAATGCTGGCCACATTACAATTATTTTATGGTGAAGCGCTGGCTACATTACGATTATTTGATGGTGAAACGCTGGACACATTACAATTATTTGATGGTGAAAAGCTGGACACATTATGATTATTTGAAGGTGAAACTCTGGCCACATTACAATTATTTCATGGTGAAACGCTGGCCACGTTACAATTATTTGATGGTAAAGCGCTGGCCACATTACGATTATTTGATGGTGAAATGCTGGCCACATTACGATTACTTGATGGTGAAACGCTGGACACATTACGATTATTGGATGGTGAAAAGCTGGCCACATTACGATTATTTGAAGGTGAAACTCTGGCCACATTACAATTATTTTATGGTGAAACGCTGGCCACGTTACAATTATTTGATGGTAAAGCGCTGGCCACATTACGATTATTTGATGGTGAAATGCTGGCCACATTACGTTTATTTGATGGTGAAACGCTGGACACATTACGATTATTTTCTGGTGAAACATTGCTGCTCTACAATTATTTTATGGTGAAATGCTGTCCACATTACGATTATTTTATGGTGAAATTCTGCCTACTTTACGATTATTTTATGGTGAAACGCTGGCCACATTACGATTATTTTCTGGTGAAAGATTGCCACATTATGATTATTTTATGGCGAAACATTGCCGCATTATGATAATTTTATGGTGAATCATTGCTGCTTTACAATTATTTTCTGGAGAAAGATTGCCGCATTACGATTATTTTATGGTGAATCATTGCTGTGTTATGATTATTTTCTGGTGAAACATTGCCTCATTATGATTATTTTCATGAGGGGGCACCACACGGCAGCGGGGGCACCACAGGCTTTCTCGCCTGGAGTGACAAAATGGCTAGAGGCGCTCCTGTCAGCAAAACTGGGGTCTTCCTTGGGGTGGCTATATTTATTAGCATGAGTCATGAGATCAGGGCCAATGCAAGCAGGAATGAGATTTCTATGATTATCATGCTTCCAACCCCACCCCCGTTAGACAGAGATTAGTATCAGAATAGACTCTATGGTGCCATGTGAGCAAGAGCTGGAATGATTGTTGAACAGTTTAGTCTTTTGTAAGTAGATTAAAACAAACCTTATAACTATCATCTTTATGATGATGGTTATTATTATTATTCATATAGCGCTGACATCTTACGCAGCGCTGTACAGTATATATATATTGTCTTGTCACTAACTGTCCCTCAAAGGAGCTCACAATCTATTCCCTACTATTATCATATGTCTATGTATGAATTATGTAGTGTAAGTAATGTAGTCTAGGGCCAATTTAGGGGTGATCCAATTAACTTATCTGTATGTTTTTGGGATGTGGGAGGAAACCGGAGTACCCTGCAGAAACCCACGCAGACATGGGGAGAACATACAAATTCCTTGCAGATGGTGCCCCGGCTGGGATTTAAACCAGGGACCCAGCGCTGCAAGGCAAGAGCACTAACCACTACGCCACTATTACAGCATATCTTTACCTTATGTATTTAATCCAGAAAGGTATAGAATATTGAAAAAGGAATATAAAGTTTATCGCCGCTAATCACAGCTTTTAACATTGCTACCTATAGTGGCGCAAATAACAGCAGATATGGTTAGGTGGCTGGGGGTCTTTAAGGATAGGTGTGTGGGGGGTATAAGGTTAGGAGCCCATCAGGAGAGTTTTAGGATTAAGCAGTGAAAGGGGGGTCCTTAGGGATAGGCAGCACCAGGAGGGTCCTTATTGTTAGGCACCAGTAAGGGGAGTTTTATGGTTTGGGGATCAGTTAGGGTTAAACATCGAGAGGGAGGGTTCTGTGTGAGAGTAGGGTTAAGTTAGGTCATGGCAAAATATCGATAAAGATTACCAATAATTTACTATTGGAGTAAAGTAGTAGAAGATCTTTAATTTTACCGATATTCTACTAGCGCCTCTCTCCAGCTCCCTTTTGCGTTTTTAACATGTACGCAGGTTTAGAGGACATTTGGGGGTGTAACAATAGACTCTGCAAGGAATGCAGCCACAGGGGGGCACAGAAGCCATATGGGGCCCCATGGGGATAGAAGTTTTTTTTCCCTGTCCTAAGAGACTGACAATGGAGACAAAAAACGTTCTGCTCTCTGCACAACTGTTCTATTGACTGCATCTGCTCAGCCACTGATAAGGAATTATACAAAGTTTTGCAGACAAAGATTTGTACACAGTCCTCGCTGCTGTGCATTGCACATGATTCCTCGGGCTCGTTTCGTGGGTTAAACCAGCGAGTGCACGATACCCATGATACCCATACTCGCAGCACTGCATTGCATGTGATTTTCTTTAGGGCTCGTTTCCATATAGCGTGCTTTCAGCTGCGCTCATGGAAACAGCAGGGACAACAGACAGTGTATAGACTTCACTGTGTGCTGTTTCCATACATGCACTGTGATTCACCACTGAATGCATGTTTCCATACATGCACTGTGATTCACCACTGAATGCATGCATGTCAGGGCAATTGCGCCCGTGATCCCATTCAGTTTAATGAATAGGATCGCAAGCTCCGCCCCACCGGGAGTGACGTGCAATGCAGAGCCGTGCAGCTCTGCGTTGCAATGAAGACGAGCCCTAAGGGCCTCAGCTCACTGACGCAGTTGTATCCACTTCTATCCGCTTTTCAGCATCTGTAAGCCTCGTTCACATTGGATAAGATCATGATAAAAAATGCATGCATTTCATAAGGCCTTGTTCACAATAGGGACATTGCTGTACACGCTTAACAGCGCATTGTGTTGTGCGTTTTTTCTAGATACAGCTTATTTAATTGACTTTAATACGTTATGGTGTGCTTTTTTTTTAAAGCTGACCCATGCCTTTACATATGCTTAAACGCTTATCAGTAAAAATTGTCAATAAAGATTTGTTTTCATTTTACTTATTTTTTTAAAGTAGGGGTAATTGACAATCTATCACACACCAACTTGATAAAGTTGGTCTGAAATTTCCAATCTCCAAAAATCTGAATGAAAAACGGGAAATTCAATCGGATTTATCGATCAAAAACAAAGAAAAGCTCTTGATTTTACAGGATAACCGATCGAAATTATCGAATTGTTGAAAAATTGGATCTTTTAATTGTATGGTTTGTTGCCACCAGGTTCCTTTTATAGTTAAAGGATACCCGAAGTGACATGTGACATGATGAGATAGACATGTGTATGTACAGTGCCTAGGACACAAATAACTATGCTGTGTTCCATTTTTTTCTTTCTCTGCCTGAAAGAGTTAAATATCAGGTATGTAAGTGGCTGACTCAGTGCTGACTCAGACAGGAAGTGACTACAGTGTGACCCTCACTGATAACAAATTCCCCTTTTTACCTCTTTCTTGCTCTCAGAAGCTATTTTCTGCTAGGAAAGTGTTTTATAGTTGGACTTTCTTATCAGTGAGGGTCACACTGTAGTCACTTCCTGTCTGAGTCAGGATTGAGTCAGCCTCTTACATACCTGATATTTAACTTTTTCAGGCAGAGAAAAAAAAGGAACACAGCATAGTTATTTGTGTGCTAGGCACTGTACATACACGTCTATTTCACCATGTCACATGTCACTTTGGGTATCCTTTAATCAGTTGCTCTCAGCTATAATTGAAAGGACAACTGATTCTCAAAGTAATGCCTATGTTTTCCTGTGGCTGAGTTCACACTATACATGTTTTAACTGCAAGTTTTTTTTTTCACAATGCACTGCTATAGAAACAAAAAATGTAATGCATACTAACGCACACCAGTGTATTAAGTGTAAAAGGGCCCTGAGCTCAAGTGAGGAACAAGTTACCCAAAAACTCCCCTGTGTAATGTTCAGACCTGATCAGCAGTAAACAGAATAGTTTTTCCTAGTAATCACTACACCAGTTACTGAAAACAAAGGTTTGCATATTTTGCCACAGAGATGTCACTTTTATAAATAAACAATGGTAATGTTTTCATTCATTGTTTTACTGAGCTCTCATAATCTAATGCAGGGTTTTTTTAATCACTTTTAAATGTGTTTGTTCCCTTGGATGATATAAATAAAGTTGTGAAGTTGTGTGATGTTATGCTGGATCCACACTATACCATTTTTTGGCAGATTTACCTGCCAGATCGATTATTTCCAGCATGTCTGATTTGAGAATCGATCGATTTTTTAAACTATTTTCTGACTGATTTCCCTTCATTTCTACTGAAATTGGTCAGAAAATCGCTAAAAAAAAGTGCTCGGTTCTCAGTTCGAACATGCTGGAAATAATCGGTCTGGCAGGTAAATTTGCCGAAAAATTGTATGGTGTGGGCCAGCATTAATTCTCTTGTTTGCTGGAGTGAACGCTCCCGACTGGTGGGCGGGGCCTGCTGCTCTGAGGAGAGCTTTGAGGGGAGCTCCAGGAAGTCTGTGTGGGGATCTTGGCCTGCTAATCCTGGGCTGAACCAGCTATTTTATTTCTGCATGTCTGTATTTCTTACACCCCAGGTGGACATGCAGGTGATACTGTATGAACAGGCTGCTGCTGCTGTGAACAACCTCTGTGTTTGCAGCATAATATATTTACTGGCACTGTACTCAGTATATTTGTGAGTCTGTGCTACTGTAAGTGATCAGAGATCACACTGTTTTTTAACTCTGGGAGGAGCAGAGGACACTGGGGACAATGGGGACACAAGAGGATACAAAGGACACAGCGACAAAAGGAGGATATGAAGGAGGACACAGGGGACAAAGGGGGACAAAAGAGGATTAAAGGTAGATGAAGGAGTACAGGGAAAAAACTGCAACACAGGGATACAAAGGGGGGTGGAGGAGGACACAGGAAACAACCAAGGACACTGGTGGAAACAAAGGGGGACAAAAGAGGAAATAGGGACACAAAGAGGGACAAAGGAGGACACTGGGACTAATAAGGACACAGGGTGACACAAAGGGCTGAAGGAGGACATGGGACAAACAAGGACACAGGGGGATGTAAAGGGGAGGGAGGAGGACACAGGGGACAAACGTATACACAAAGGAGGGCACAGGGGACAATGCGTAAAATGGCGAGCGTGAAATTTGGTAATTGTTTTTTACAAAGGATGCCTTGAAAAAAATTCCGCCCATTGGCGGTGGCGGCGGCGGGCGTGGTTATGCGCCGATCGAGTCACGCGTGACGCGATCAGGCGCCGGTGACAGGCTCCGCCCCTTTTGCGCAATTACCCGCCGGCCGTTCGGAACCGCCGGCGGGTTACTAGCTTCCCGATCGCTGCTACGAAGTGTACAATACACTTTGTAATGGATACAAAGTGTATTATACAGGCTGCCTCCTGCCCTGGTGGTCCCAGTGATCGAGGGACCACCAGGGCAGGCTGCAGCCACGGAGGTAAGCACCTAAGTACATTGATCTTCCCCCCTTCCCTCTGATCGCCCACAGCACCCCTCAGACCCCCCCTGCCCACCGCTCAGACCCCTGTTTACACCCAATCACTCCCCTAATCACCCATAAATCACTCCCTGTCACTATATGTCAACACTATTTTTTCTGTCAGGTCCTAAACTGCCCCCTGGGGGCTCCTGATCACCCCCCCCCCCCACACTCTCAGATCCTCTGCAGACCCCCCCCAGACCCCCCCCCCCCCCCCGTGTACTGTATACATCTATTCTCCCCACTAATCACCTTTCAATCACCTGTCAATCACCTGTCAATCACCCTTCAATCACCTGTCAATCACCCATCAATTACCCCCTGTCACTAACATTGCCCCCTGGGGGCTCCTGATCACCCCCCCCCCACACACACACACACACTCTCAGATCCTCCCCAGACCCCCCCCCCCCCCCCCCCTGTGTACTGTATGCATCTATTCTCTCCACTAATCACCTGTTAATCACCGATCAATCATCTGTCAATCACCCCCTGTCACTAACACAGCCCCCTGGGGGCTCCTGATCACCCCCCCCACACTCTCAGATCCCCCCAGACACCCCCCCCCCCCCCCCCTGTGTACTGTATACATCTATCCTTCCCTGTAATCACCTGTCAATCACCCGTCAATCACCTGTCAATCACAAGTCAATCACCTGTCAATCACCCGTCAATCACCCCCTGTCACTGCCACCCATCAGATCAGACCATAACCTGCCTCTTATGGGCATCTGATCACCCGTCCACACCCTCAGATCGTCCGCGGACCCACCCTCAGATCACCGCCAAAGTGCATTGTTTACATCTGTTCTGCCATCTAATTACCCACTGATCACCCATCGCCTACCCATCAATCACCCCCCTGTCACTGCTACCCATCAGATCAGACCCCTATCTGCCCCTAGGGCACCCAATCACCCGCCTACACCCTCAGAACACCCTTAGACCCCCACAGACCTCCCCCCCTGTGTACTGTATACATCTATCCTCCCCTGTAATCACCTGTCAATCACCTGTCAATCACCCATCAATCACCCCCTGTCACTGCCACCCATCAGATCAGACCCTAACCTGCCTCTTACGGGCATCTGATCACCCACCCACACCATCAGATCGCCCGCAGATCCACCCTCAGATCACCTCCAAAGTGCATTGTTTACATCTGTTCTGCCATCTAATTACCCACTGATTACCCATCAATCACCCCCTGTCACCACCTGTTACTGCTACCCATCAGATCAGACCCCTATCTGCCCCTAGGGAACCCAATCACCCACCCACACCCTCAGAACACCCTTAGACCCCCCAGACCTCCCCCCTGTGTACTGTATACATCTATCCTTTCCTGTAATCATCTGTCAATCACCCGTCAATCACCCCCTGTCACTGTCATCCATCAGATCAGATCAGACCCTAACCTGCCTCTTACGGGCATCTGATCACCCGCCCGCACCCTCAGATCGCCCACAGATCCACCCTCAGATCACCTCCAAAGTGCATTGTTTACATCTGTTCTGCCATCTAATTACCCACTGATCACCCATCAATCACCCATCAATCACCCCTTGTCACCACCTGTCACTGCTACCCATCAGATCAGACCCCTATCTGCCCCTAGGGCACCCAATCACCTGCCCACACCCTCAGACCCCAGCCCTGATCACCTCGCCAGTGCATTGCTTGCATCTATTCCCCCTTCTAATCACACCTTGAGACACCCATCAATCACCTCCTGTCACCACCTGTCACCCCCTAGCACACCTTCAGATCAGGTGCCAAATTTGCCCCGTGTGGGCTCCTTATCGCTTGGCCAAACCCTCAGATCCCCCTCAGACCCCCTTCCGATCACCTCCCCAGTGCATTGATTGCATCTATTTTCCCCTCTAATCACCCCCTGAGACACCCATCAATCACCTCCTGTCACCCCCCTAGCACTCCTATATATCAGATCAGGCCCAATACAACCTATCATCTAAGAGGCCACCCTGCTTATGACCGGTTCCACAAAATTCGCTCCCTCATAGACCACCTGTCATCAAAATTTGCAGATGCTTATACCCCTGAACACTAATTTTGAGACATTTGGTTTCCAGACTGCTCACGGTTTTGGGCCCCTAAAATGCCAGGGCAGTATAGGAATCCCACAAGTGACCCCATTTTAGAAAAAAGACACCCCAAGGTATTCCGTTAGGTGTATGATGAGTTCATAGAAGATTTTATTTTTTGTCAAAGGTTAGCAGAAATAGATTTTTATTGTTTTATGACAATTTTTTGATTTTTTTTTACACATAATTGTCCATTTACAGAGATATTTCTCCCACCTAGCATGGGTATGTGTAAAAATACACCATAAAACACATTATACTACTTCTCCTGAGTACGGCGATACCACATGTGTGACACTTTTTTGTAGCCTAGGTGCGCTAAGGGGCCCAACGTCCTATTCACCAGGGCTGGTCGTAATGGAAAAATCTACGCTTTCATCATTACGCGTAATTTTACGCTATTACGCATTACGCAATTACGGTTACAGCGTAGGAAATTATCTACGGTTCATCACTGTAATTACGCGTTAACTTACGCAGTTACGCGTAAGGACACCGTAATGTAGGCGCTTACACTACGATGTTACGCATAGTGCCGTAATACCCATTAATGCGTATTTTTTGACGCATACGGACGATGTGTACGCAATAGCTGTCAATGTGACAGCTATTGCGTACACATCATTCGTATGCGTCAAAACGTACGCTTATATACTGAAGGGCGGGAGAAGATACTATTGGTTGCTTAGGATGTTGACTGATTGGCTACTTTTAGAAAAGGGGAGTTTTTACGTTAGTAATTACGCGTAAAATTACGCGTAAGTCTTCGTAAAATTACGCATACCTAGCAATTACGGTAGACAGTGTAATTACGATACCACTTAACTCCTTATGCATAATTATTTACGCGTAAGACCGTAAGTTACGCGTAGCGCTTACGCGTAAATTTACATTGAATTACGATGCGTAATTACGCTCATGCGTAATTTCGGCCCAGCACTGCTATTCACAGGTCATTTTGAGGCATTTGTTTTCTAGACTACTCCTCACGGTTTAGGGCCCCTAAAATGCCAGGGAAGTGTAGAAACCCCACAAGTGACCCCATTTTAGAAAGAAGACACCCCAAGGTATTCCGTTAGTAATATGGTGAGTTCATAGAAGTTTTTATTTTTTTGTCACAAGTGAGTGGAAAATGAAACTTTGTGAAAAAAAAAAACAAAAATCAATTTCCGCTAACTTGTGACAAAAAATAAAATCTTCTATGAACTCACCATACTACTAACGGAATACCTTGGGGTGTCTTCTTTCTAAAATGGGGTCACTTGTGGGGTTCCTATACTGCCCTGGCATTTTAGGGGCCCTAAACCGTGAGGAGTAGTCTAGAAACTAAATGCCTCAAAATGACCTGTGAAATCCTAAAGGTACTCATAGGACGTTGGGCCCCTTAGCGCACCTAGGCTGCAAAAAAGTGCCACACATGTGGTATCGCCGTACTCAGGAGAAGTAGTATAATGTGTTTTGGGGTGTATTTTTACACATACCCATGCTAGGTGGGAGAAATATCTCTGTAAATAGACAATTGTGTGTAAGAAAATCAAAAAATTGTCATTTACAGAGATATTTCTCCCACCCAGCATGGGTATATGTAAAAATGCTTACAATTTAGCACAAAGTGTCCATTTCCGCTAACTTGTGACAAAAAAAAATCTTCTATGAACTCACCATGCTCCTAAGAATACCTTGTGGTGTTGTCTTTCTAAAATGGGGTCACTTGTGGGGTTCCTAAACTGCCCTGGCATTTTACGGGCCCTAAACCGTGAGGCGTAGTGTTGAAACCAAATGTCTCAAAACGACCTGTGAAATCCTAAAGGTACTCATTGGACTTTGGGCCCCTTAGCGCAGTTAGGGTGCAAACAAGTGCCACACATGTGGTATCGCTGTACTCAGGAGAAGTAGTATAATGTGTTTTGGGGTGTATTTTTACACATACCCATGCTGGGAGGGAGAAATCTCTCTGTAAATGAACAATTGTGTGTAAAAAAAAATCAAAACATTGTCATTTACAGAGATATTTCTCCCACCCAGCATGGCGTGGACACGTTCTGCAGCTAGATGTGAAGCACTCTGCTACCTTCCCGGAGCCCGCTGCACCCCGCGACCAGACCACAATAGGCAACGTCAGCCTCTTGGGATCCACCGCCTTCAAGTGCACTACCACCTACATCACGGTGCACAACGGTGAACCAGCAACATTGTTCACTGACTAGACGGTAGCCATTATTGGCTGGATCCCTCATCTACCTGACATCACGGAGTCTTCCCTCCACATCTTTTTCACACTTTCGTGCAAGGGGGCTACCCTGCGGTGGTGTGTCCAGCCTGTAGATCACAGAGTGACACTCACAGAAGGTACTTTGGTTGTTGAGACTCGAGAAAACATCTGGTCGGTAAGACAATTTATGCTGTGCTTGCATGGAACATTGCCTCATTGGCTTACACTGGCTCACATTGCTGCATGTGCCTTGCTTATTCCTTGCTTATTCCTGACCTGGCTGTCTAAGAGACATTTGCTTGAGGCATATATCCTTGAGGTCTGACAGACTGGAACTTTATACTAACAGCCTCTTCAATGCATATTATTGCTACTAAGCCTTAAGGACTTGGGGACATATGGTTCAAATGACCATGCAATAGTCAACTCGGCCTCTATTTGACAGCTTTTGCAACTTTTCTTGTCAGTTTGTTTGTTGTGTGAGTTGGTCGGGTGTGTGTATGTGAGGGCGCCAGTTTGATCGCGGGGTGGCCACCTAGCTGCAACATACTTTTAATCATAGATTTTTTTATGAGAGTGTTGTTGGATTAATAAAGTAATTTTGATATTTTTGCAAACTTGATATCGACTGTCAGTTTCACTCCCCTCACCCTTTCTATCCTAATGTTTATAATTATGTGTAAAAATACACCCCAAAACACATTATACTACTTCTCCTGAGTACGGCAATACCACATGTGTGGCACTTTTTTGCAGCCTAACTGCGCTAAGGGGCCCAAAGTCCAATGAGCACCTTTAGGCTTTACGGGTTGCTTACAATTTAGCACCCCCAAAATGCCAGGACAGTAAACACACCCCACAAATGACCCCATTTTGGAAAGTAGACACTTCAAGGTATTCAGAGAGGGGCATGGTGAGTCCGTGGCAGATTTCATTTTTTTTTTTTTGTCACAAGTTAGCAGAAATGGAAACTTTTTTTTTTTTGTCTCAAAGTGTCACTTTCCGCTAACTTGTGACAAAAAATAAAATCTTCTATGAACTCACCATGCCTCTCAGTGAATACTTTGGGATGTCTTCTTTCCAAAATGGGGTCATTTGGGGGGTATTTATACTATCCTGGAATTTTAGCACCTCATGAAACATGACAGGTGGTCAGAAAAGTCAGAGATGCTTCAAAATGGGAAAATTCACTTTTGGCACCATAGTTTGTAAACGCTATAACTTTTACCCAAACCAATAAATATACACTGAATTAGTTTTTTTTTTATCAAAGACGTGTAGCACAATACATTTGGACAAAAATGTATACAGAAATTTTACTTTATTTGACAAATGTTATCACAGAAAGTAAAAAAAAATCATTTTTTTGACAAAATTCATGTCTTTTTTGATGAATCTAATAAAAACTAAAAATCGCAGCAGCAATCAAATAGCACCAAAAGAAAGCTGTATTAGTGACAGGAAAAGGAGGGAAAATTCATTTCGATAGTAGGTTGTATGACCGAGCAATAAACCGTGAAAGCTGCAGTGGTCTGAATGGAAAAAAAGGCTCTGGTCCTTAAAGAGACTCCGTAACAAAAATTGCATCCTGTTTTTTATCATCCTACAAGTTCCAAAAGCTATTCTAATGTGTTCTAGCTTACTGCAGCACTTTCTACTATAACAGTCTCTGTAATAAATCAATGTATCTTTCCCCTGTCAGACTTGTCGGCCTGTGTCTGGAAGGCTGCCAAGTTCTTCAGTGTTGTGGTTCTGCTATGAACTCCCCCTTCCAGGCCCCTCTATGCACACTGTCTGTGTATTATTTAGATTAGAGCAGCTTCTCTCTTATCTTTTACAAGCTGGATAAATCGTCCTCTGAGCTGGCTGGGCTTTCACATACTGAAGAATTACAGACAAGGGCAAAGCTGTTTGCAGGAAGAAACGAGCAGCTTGAAACTTTAGTGCATGAGAACAGGGGGAAAGAAACACAGAAATGATCTCTTGAGATTCAAAAGGAAGGCTGTATACAGCCTGCTTGTGTATGGATGTATTTTCTATGTGTGGACATACTGTACATCAACCTACTTCCTGTTTTGGTGGCCATTTTGTTTGTTTATAAACAAACTTTTTTAAACTGTTTTTAACCACTTTTAATGCAGCGGGGAGCGGCGAAATTGTGTCAGAGGGTAATAGGAGATGTCCCCTAACGCACTGGTATGTTTATTTTTGTGCGATTTTAACAATACAGATTCTCTTTAAGGGGCGAAAAGACTGTGGTCCTCAAGTGGTTAAAACAATACCAAATTAATGTCTTCCACATGATAGGGAAACATATCGCCACTGCCGATGTGCCTGATCCAGTCAAAAATAACAAGAGTAATAACTAGAACAGCACATTTTAGGTATCATTGTGTCACAATGAAATACCAGAGCTAAGGGAGATGGGGGCATAGGAGCCATCATACCAATCTCCATGAGGTCATGCTCAGAACACGAGTATAGTTCAACTCTTGTAAGACAAGTCAGGTGGGGGATTCCAAACATATCATACAGTAAACAAAACAAACAAAAAAAAACAAATAATGAACCAATAACAGAACCATAAAAAAAAATAGCAAACATACAAAAGCCTGCTTTTCCCATTCCTTCTCAAACCGAGGAAAAAAGTGATTAAGGTGAAATGTAGTGAGGTAGGTCTAACATAACACTAATGTCTGAGAGCTAAACCAGAAATAAGTTAATCTCGATTACCCTGCAGGTACAGACTGTATACATTAACACTCATTGTACCTCAATGGCTTGCTACGGACTGTGCCCACTGACCCCCTTAGTCGCAAGAATAAGCTTCTAGAACATACATGTAAAACTCTGGCCCGTGGGCCAAATCTGGCCCTCAGAGCCATTATATTTGGTCCCAAGTGGTTTTCCCACTTTACATTATATTTGGCCCAGTCTAGACCAGCAGAGAAGCTATTTTAGAGGTGAATCCCTAGAACACCAGGGAAGCCATATGGAGGTGGTAGGGGGAACACACTAAACACTAGTGAACTGTATATGGAAGGGTGGGGGCCACTAGTCACCAGGGAATTGGATAGGGAAGGGAAGAGAACCACTAGACACCGGGAAACTGTATAGGTGTTGGAGGGGAGCCATTAGACACCAGGGACATTTATAAGAGAGGAAGGTGGGCAGAAGGCATTGAGGTTGGCCTGCGACTTGGTCTCGGTGTTCAATTTCGGACCACTTTGTATTTGAGTTTGATACCCCTGTTCTAGGATTTCCAGACAAAGAACCCCCCCCCCCAGTTAGTTGAACTCATTTACAAAGGTATCCGAGTCCCTAAAATCAATCCAAACTGCCCAGGTTTCTGTAAAGCTGTCCAATGTGTTCTTATCAGAAGCGATCAGCTTCTCCATATGCATAATTTCGTTCAAGGCTATGGCCCAATTAGAGGAGGAGAGCGCGATTTCCAATGCCTGGCTATCACCGTATGGGCTGCAGAGATAACATGACGGAGTAGCGACTTTTTGATCCTGGCCACTGGTCCCAGGAGCATAGAAAGAAGGGCTGCCTCGGGGGTAATCGCATAGGGGGTTAAGCATATCTTCTGATAATAGGTATATATATATATATATATATATATATATATAGATATATAGATAGATATATATTTATATATACAGAGAGAGAGAGAGAGAGAGAGAGAGAGGGGGGGATTGTACGCCACAAAATCAAATTCCATTTACACACTGCTCTGTGTTCATTATGCAGCCTCGAACCTTACCCTGCATTGCAAGCACTCCAACTAATCAGAAATGTGTCTGCTGTAATAAATCTCATCTGTCAGCCTCGCTCTATTTTATATTGCCAACAAGAAGGAAGCTTGACAACACCCCTCCCACATTCTTGCTCCTCATTGATTGTCTGAGGGCAGTTCAGTGTGACATGAAGCTTACATATGATCTTGCTATGATCACATCTTTTCAAAGCAAGCTAGCTAGTGCAGATTCTAGTAGGAAAAAAAGAGTGCAAATGCCAGGAACAGAATTCTCTTTATTTACTATATAACATTCACTGAAATCAAAACATGGAAACAGTACAATACACCTGTTTTGTAAGTAGAACAAGTAGTTATCTACTTATTTATGTGTTGTTGTTTTCTTTCCTGGCATAGTATGGCTGACCCTGCTGCTTTAAATTAGCGGTATCCAGTCTTAAGGTCCGTACACACACGCCTGATCAAAGGCAACGACAGGTCCGTCGTCACCTCCCGCTGGGCGGGTTTTCAGCAGACAGTACGGCGTGTGTACAGTCTGTCGGTAGACTGATAAGGCTGTTTCTGAGCAATCCGTCCGTTGCCTTTGATCAGGCGTGTGTACGGACCTTTACAGTTACTCTGTTAATCACGTTTGTAAATGAGTACACAAGTAGTATGTCTGTTTCTGTTGAAGTATGTTCAAATATTTAAATAGTGAGAGCACCCTCTGATTATTTATTTATTTATCGTGTTTAGGCTTGTATAATGTTACAGCTGCAGTGTAGATATTATCAGTGTCATGTTTGGTGAATGTATTCTAGCGTGCATGTACTAAGTAATATCCAAGATAAATATCCAAAATAAATACCAATGAATAAAAGTGTTCGGGAGTTTACCACAACATGCTTGTAAACTTTAAACAATCTTCTTTCTCAAGGTAGGAAATATAAGCGCTAGCACCTGTTTAAGCTTATGTGGATTTTTGCTTTAAAGGACAAGTCCGAGGAAATAAAAAAAAAAAAAAAACAAGATCTACTTAACTGGGGCTTCCTCCAGCCCCTGGCAGCTGATCTGTCCTTCGCCGCAGCTCCGGTGTCCCAGGATCCCCTTCCGTTGGAGATGCTGACCTTGCCAGGTCGAAATGCTCTGCGCCTGCACGAGCATGCGGCCATGTCGCTTATGATCACGCTTACGTGGCATGGAGTGTTCTGCACAGGTACAGTACTTCTGTGCAGAACACTCCATGCCACGTAAGCATGATCGCGAGTGGTGCGGCTGTGCGCTCGCGCAGTCGCAGAAGATCCCAACCTGGCAAGGTCAACATCTTCAACGGAAGAGATCCTGGGACTGCAGCAAGAGACAGATCAGGTGCCAGGTGCTGGAGCAAGCCCCGAGTAAGTAGTACTTGTTTTTTTTTTATTTCCTCGGATGTGTAATTTAAGGAATCAGATAGAATTTAAAGGGGGATGTACAAATGTTTCAATGTATATTATTTATTTCCTGAATTGTATTTATCATACTTCGTGCAAAAACATTTTTCAATACTAAACATAGCATGTATTACAAATGTTAAAGTTTTCTAGCTCCCTCTAATGGTGTCACTGACACATTTTTCAAGCATGAAAGCTTTTTACCTTACTGCTATGGTATGGAGGACTTAAATTACATAAGCTAAATTTCCTGATGTCACAAAAACTGATGTTTTACCACTTCACACCTAGGCCTGTTTTCCCCTTATGGACCTTTTTTGTTTTGATGTTTTAGCTCAGTGATACATCAGGAATTTTTGGGGGGAGGGACAAACTAGACTTTCTTTGAGTACTTTTCTCCCCCAGGAATAATTTTATTTCCCATGCATTTTAAATGGAAAAAGAGAGAAAAAAAATGAAAAACACACAGTTTTTTAGTATCCAGTTTCTTTCAGTTTTTACCCTTAAAGAGGATCTGTAACCTCAAAAAATCCCCTGGGGGGTACTCACCTCGGGTGGGGGAAGCCTCCGGATCCTAATGAGGCTTCCCACGCCGTCCTCTGTCCCACGGGGGTCTCGCTGCAGCCCTCCGTGCAGCCGTGACGTAATATTTACCTTCCTGGCTCCTGCGCAGGCACTCTGACTGCTGTCGGCTCCGAACTACACGGAAATACCAGATCGCCGTCGGGTCTGCTCTACTGCGCAGGCGCAAGTTTCCGGCGCCTGCGCAGTAGAGTGGACCCGACTGAGATCGGGTATTTCCGTGTAGTTCGGAGAGGAAAGCAGCCACAGCGCCCCTGCTGGAGCCAGCAAAGGTAAATATTGATTTTACAGTCGGGCCTGTCGCCGGCTGTTCAGAGGGCTGCAGCGAGACCCCCGTGGGACGCAGGACGGCGTGGGAAGCCTCATTAGGATCCGGAGGCTTCCCCCACCCGAGGTGAGTACCCCCCAGGGGATCTTTTTGTGGTTACAGAGTCTCTTTAAGCCTACAGTTAAAATCAGTGCCCTGTTTGGAGACTCTGTATCAACATCCCCGTCCGCTCTCTCGCCGCAATGGTTCGATGACAATTTCATTGGCTCCTGACCCTGTGCCAATCACAGTGATCACTATATAAAACTAGAATAAAACGCTCTGGTCCTAAAGGGACCAGTCATCCTAAAGGGACCAGAGCCCCACTGTCCAAAATCAGTTAAAGTGAATAGTGCTCCTGTAGATAATAAACACAAATTAAATTTGACTATTTATCCCATTTATTATAAAACTGAAATTGTGTTGTTATTCAATTTCAAAATGAAGGAATATTTTGTTGCATTACGTACTTTTTTTTTCTCCCTCCTCCTTTATAGTTTTTGCTGGTAGCCTAGTGGTTCCCCCCTCCCTTTATAGCTTACTCTTGTAGTCTTGTAGACCCCTCTTATAGCTCTTCCTGGTAGTCTAGAGGTCTTCCCAACCCTCCTTTATAGCTTTCCCTGGTAGTCAAGTCTCTTCCATAACCTACCTTAAAGAACAATTGTAATGTCAAGAAGACAAGACAAGACAAGACAAATAACATTTATATTGCGCTTTTCTCCTTGCGGACTCAAAGCGCCAGAGCAGAGCAGCAGCCACTAGGGCGCGCTCTATTGGCAGTAGCAGTGTAAGGGAGACTTGCCAAAGGTCTCCTACTGAATTAGTGCTGGCTTACTGAACAGGCAGAGCCGAGATTCGAACCCTGGTCTCGTGTGTCAGAGACAGAGCCCTTAACCATTACACCATCAGCCATATTTATACCCTTTCAAACAGTACCAGTTGCCTGGCAGCTCTGCTGATCTATTTGGCTGCAGCACTGTCTGAATAACACCAGAAACAAGCATGCAGTCATCTTGTCAGATCTGACAATAATTGTCAGAAACACCTGATCTGCTGCATGCTTGTTCAGGGTCTGTGGCCAAAAGTATTAGAGGCAAAGGATCATCAGGACTGCCAGGCAACTGGTATTGCTTAAAAAAAAAAATATATGGCAGCCTCCATATCTCTTTCACTACAGTTGTCCTTTAAAGCTTTTACCGGGAGTCTACTGGTTCCTCTAACCCAGGGGTGCCCACACTTTTTCGGCTCGCGAGCTACTTTAAAATTCGCCGAGGCCAGGAGATCTACCAGCGTTTCAAATGCTAAGCTTAGCGCCCCCCCCCCGCGCACAGGTTAGCCAGGTATACTGTATGTGCCCGCAGCATAGGGTAGCCAGGTATAGGTGCCCGCAGCATAGGGTAGCCGGGTATAGGTTCCCGCAGCATAGGGTAGCCGGGTATAGGTGCCCCCAGTATAGGATAGCCGGGTATATGTGCCCGCAGTATAGGGTAGCCAGATATATGTGCCTGCAGTATAGGGTAGCCAGGTATAAGTGCCTGCAGTTTACGTGGTAGTACCTTAATCAGGTGACTGAGGATCCAGGGCAGCGTGCCAGTAAAGTGCCCTCCGGCGACCGCGGGTCCAACAGCGCTCTGGTGGGCTAAGGGGCAGCATGCTAGTTACATGCCTTCCGGCGGCTGTGGTTCCAGGAGTGCTCTCTGTCTCTGCTCTGACGGGCTAAGGGGCGGCGGGCAGCGTGTGACAAGCGTGAAACGTGCCCGGCGCCGCCCCCAGCCCTGACGTCATAGCCGCGCGGCCTCTCTCCTCCCTGCCTCCTTATTGGCCAGCGGCGGCAGCAAAATGTGATAAGACGCGGCCACGTTCTAAAGCTAGCTACCGGCCGCAACATTTAATGAGACGCGGCCATGAGGCCGCGATCTACCGAGAAGGCGGTCGCGATCTACCGGTAGATCGCGATCGACCTATTGGGCAGCCCTGCTCTAACCCTTTGATAGCTTTTTCTGGTAGTTTTGTGCTCCCCCCCCCCTTCCTTATAAGCAACCTGGTAGTCTAGTGGTTCTTTTCACCCCCCCTTATAGAGTTCTGTGCCAATCTAACACGCCCCGCCTCCAACTCAATAGCTTTCCTTCATAGCTTAGTGGTCTCCTCTTTCCCTTTAAGGTATTCATTATTAAATTAGTAACTCCCCCTCTTTCCCACAGCTCTCCTTAGTGGGTCAACCACCCAGGTGTGCTTAACTACTTGTGTTTTAACTAGTGTTCCACCCACCCACCCCTTGCAGAGATCGGCAGCAGGAAAGCAGTATAGTAGGGTAAAGCTGGCCATACACTAGCCGATTCCCCGCCGATCGACTGCTGTCACATCGTTCATGCTACACGCTAAATTTCGATCTATTTCGTCCAAAAATAGATCGATCCCGTCGATCACTCCGTGCGGGAAATTACTGTTGATCGCCCACAGGTAGGGAGCGCGTCGCTAGCGGCGTTCGAGTGCCCGACGACCGACGCAATACATTACCTGCTCCGCTGGCGCGACTCCCCAGGTCTCCTCTGTCTTCTTCTCCGCTCTGGTCTGGTCTCTGGATCCGGCATGCTTCACCTACTTCTTGTCCCGGGAGGAAGTTTAGACAGTAGAGGGCGCTCTACTATTTAAACTTTCCCCAGACAGGAAGTGAAGCATGCCGGACCCGGAGACCAGACCAGAGTGGAGAAGAAGACAGCAGAGACCTGGGGAGTCGTGGCGGCGGAGCAGGTAATGTATGCGGGGGCGGGGAGGGGAGTGGCGGCAGCACCACCACCACAGATTGTGAACGGTTTCAGGCTGAAATCGATTCACAATCTGTTTGCAGTAAAGGCGGCCATACGATCCCTCTCTGATCAGATTCAATCAGAGAGGGATCTATCTACTGGTCGAATCTGATGGCAAATCGACCAGTTTATGGCTACCTTAAGTATCTCTTACCTTTCCCAATTCCTGAGGCAATCATGGTGTTCACCTAACTTGTGCTGTGTCTGGCCTCTTGTATAATATTAGTACCAGGTCCCAGATTGATGAGTCCTGGTCCCGATACATGCAAGTGCTGAAGGCTGGCATCAGATCAAGCCAGAGGAAAGAGCTGGTCAGACACTGGAATCTTGAGAGGTGATCGCTTCTTGCTGCTGCCAATTTCTGCTGAAGGGGGAGGGGGATCTAACACTAAGGTGAAACACCCTTGTTAACGTCGTTACTGTTGCCTGAGATAAGGCGCACAGGTGCATACTAGCATGCTCTGCGCTCATTGGCACTGCACAGACTAATAATCACTTCCTTCTGCCAAAACTGGTGGCAGAGAGGAAGTGAATATACTGTAGCCCTGGCAACAATAGGTTACACATTGCTCTTAAAAAGGCAAATGATAGGCTTGTATACTTCCATACCAACATTACTATCACTTTATGTATATAAAAGCAATGATTGGAACTAATGGCTGCCACCTCTATGATGTTGATAAAGCTGGACCTATTGAAACCTGACTTATTGTACTGATCCTTTTAAGGGGGCATAAGACTATGAATGGTATCTGGATTCTGCAATTCTATAGCGATGTGTAAATAGCAAGGCGTACATTATAATCTAAAGGTCCTCTCTTGCACTCTTTTTGTAGAAAGTTTGCTTTCTTCGTTGACTACAATGTAATGTATTAGCAGAATTTCAGCCAAGAATTTCACTACAGTTATTATTATTACTTATTGTATTTATAAAGCGCCAACATATTACGCAGCGCTGCACAATAGATAAATGGGTTAACATGCAAGGTAGGACATACAGGAAACTCAGTCCAAAAAAGCTTTATTGGCAGGACCAAATACATTTAGCATTGCCAAAGCAAAACAAAGTATTAACATGGTGGGGGGAGTTGTGGGAATAAAGGAAGGGTATAGGGGGTTGGGGTATATAGTCCATAGGGTGGGGAGGATGTAAGGGACAATATGGGGGGCTGGTATATACAGTCCATATGGGGGTATTGGGGGTATACAGTCCATGTGGTATTATGTTCCTCTCAGTTGGTGGCAGGCAGTTATATATCGGGCTGCTATTTGCACAGTTGTTTCCTCTTCCCCCCAGTAGCTCATAACAAAACGAGATCATGGAAATGATTTGATAACAGTACAGTGTCATAGGTCAAAATAGTAACTGCAGGGCCTGCCTTTGGCCTGTGCGACCGGAGCGGTCGCACAGGGCGCCGGCCGCCGGCTTCCAGGGGGGCGCCGCGCCGCTCTCCTGTCGCCCGGCCGCATATTGTATATGCTCAGCTCACTTGTTGCGGCAGCTGCGGGCTCCGGATTAGTTGCGCCGCGGCGCCGCCCGACTGTCTCCCTCTCTGACTGGCTCCGCCCCCTGGTGCCGCTGGGGGTGATGGGGGCGAAGACCAGCAACAACTGCTGCAGCCTCTTGGGGTCGGAGACAGTGTGAGAGTCTCCGCCCCCCCGTGACCATGATTGGAGGAGGTTGGAAGCGCGCGGCGTCACAGTGCAGCCACCCTGACCTGGCTGTGTGACAGTGGAGTGGGTGACTGGGTGTGACTGTCCCCTCGGGACCCGGGCTCCATCTCCCCAACTGACGGACCCCACACCAGACCAGACCAGACCAGTCCAGTCCAGTAGTAAAAGTAAGGCTCCGCTCTGTGTATATATATGCTAATGGTATATAGATCTGGTAGGCAGCCTAAGCATATATATATATATATATATATATATATATATATATATATATATATATATATATACATATATATATACATATATATATATACACACACACACACACATATATACATATACATATATATATATATATATATATATATATATATGTACATATATATATATATATATATATATATATATATATATGTACATATACACACACACACACACTAAGTGGGGGTCTGCCTATATACATACACACTAAAGGGGGGATCTGCCTACACTAGTAGCCTATATACACTAAGGGGGGGGGGATCGGCCTATAATAGGCAGATCCCCCCCCCCTTAGTGTATATAGGCTACTAGTCTTGTATATGTAGGCAGATCCCCCCTTTAGTGTATATATAGGCAGATACCCCTTAGTGTATATATTATATATACACACACTAAGGATCTGCCTATTATATATACACTAAAGGAGGGGACTTGCCTAGAAGACTAGTAGCCTATATACACTAAAGGGGGGGGGGTGTCTGCCTATAATAGGCATACCCCCCCCCCTTAGTGTATATAGGCTACTCGTCTTGTATATGTAGGCAGATCCCCCCTTTAGTGTATATATATTAGGCAGATCCCCCTTAGTGTATGCATTATATATACACTAAGTATTTATAGCGCCGACATAGTACACAGCGCTGTACAGAATATATGTTGTCTTGTCCTGTCCCGCAGAGGGGCACATAATCTATCCCTAGCATAGTCATATGTGTATGTATGTATGTATTGTGTAGTGCATGTATCATAGTCTAGGGACAATTTTTTAGGAGGAAGCCAATTAACTTATCTGTATGTTTTTGGGATGTGGGAGGAAACCAGAGTGCCCGGAGGAAACCCACACAGACACAGGGAGAACATACAAACGCCTTGCAGATAGTACCCTGGCCGGGATTCAAACCAGGGACCCAGTGCTGCAAGGTGAGAGAGCTAACCACTACGCCACCGTGCTACCCGTACACTAAGGAGGGATCTGCCTACAAGACTAGTAGCCTATATACACTAAGGGGGGGGATCTGCCTATAATAGATAGATCCCCCCTTAGTGTATATAGGCTACTAGTCTTGTATATGTAGGCAGATGCACCATTTAGTGTATATATAGGCAGATCCCTACTTAGGGCCCTTTTACACTTTCAGTTAAAACTGAAAGAAAACTGATTTTCAAAGTAAGTACCATGTTTTCCTGTGGCTCCTTTCACACTGAACGCGTTTTAACTGAAATCTTCTTCCCAGTGCACTGCTATGGGAAAAAACGCGTACTAACGCATACTAACTGATTAAGTGTAAACGGGGCCTAAGGGAGGCAGATTCCTGAGTTTTCTCTTAGGTGATATTTTTACACCTTGTCATAAAATGCATTTTAAACCACAAGTATACAAGAAAATACAATAATTTTGATAGCACTTTTTCACAAACTTTTAAGTACTTTTCCAAATGTAAAATACAGTTCCGGAAAAGTTATTTTAAAGTGAAGATGAAAATTATCTCATAGAAGATAACTCAGGATAAAAGGGTGTGTGTGTGTGCGTGCGTGCGTGCGTGTAGGATGAATGGGGGTTGGGGGGGCACCAAAATCTGGTTACGCTCAGGGCGCTGTGAAACCTAAGGCCGGCCCTGAGTAACTGTTCTAGTCCACAAGAGGGGTGACTGACAGTAAGATTGCATAATCAAGCTGGAAACACTAGGGAGGAGGGCCCTGCCAGAGGCTTACAATCTAAAGGTATCTAAATCTACCATGTAAACAAAAGGTTGAAGAAGGTTTAGGTCTCCCTCATCTTAAAACATAATACTTACCTGTACAAATAAATTGATTTATTCATTCAGTCAGTTCCCAATTGAATAAGTATCCAAAAGTGAAAATCTGGAAGAGAGTTCTTACAAACGGAGATCAAGTCTCTTTTCTGAACTTCACCAAGGCTATGGTTATAGTCTACTCTAGGTAAATACAGTAGTGGACACGTTTGTTGGCAAAGAAAAGAAACCATGACTGTATCTGAAATGACATGAAACTGAAAAAAAATAAATTGGCACCCACCATTCTTTATTGTACACTTAATAAAAATCAGACTTTGCTTTACAGTCTTGACTTAACATAATATTTTAAACAATAACACAATGGAATGACAATGATGGGACCTTCACCTAATATGCAGGAAAATCATGACGATTAACAACGTTACCCAAACTTTCGCATCCCACTGTAAGCAATTTCACTCATTACATTATTTTCACTACAGTTCCTCTGTAATCTTCACAAGAGGTCAGAAAAATGTATATAAAATGATAGCAGTTCAGTAGACAACACCAATCAAATCATTGTGTTTAGTAGCACTGCAGACATTCTATGACTGAGTTGATGGGACTTTTTTCCCCTCTTCACTTTCTTTTGCCATGGTTTACCTCCTTTCCTTTATAATCCCTTTTTTTCCACTCAATTCCCTGAGGGAGGAAGCCTAAAACATTTGCACTGACTTGGAAAGCGTTTTTGCGTTGAAGTATAATTGTCCCCTTGGGATAAGCTGATACACACATCATAATTATTTGACTAACTGAAATTGTAAATCTGAATTCTGAATGAAAAAATGCTCAAAGCATGCTGTAATTTTGCTTATCTGCACACATTTTATATTATATTAAAAAAATAAATGAATTATGAATGCCAACATGTACTGTGACATACTGAAGCAGAGCATGATCCCCTCCCTTTAGAAACTGGAGCGCAGGGCAGTATTCTAACATGATAACAACCCCAAACACACCTCCGAGACAACCACTTAATTGCTGCTGAACTGGCCAAGCATGTCCATAGTTTCCAACTGTAACGATCGGTGTAACACAGAGAGGATCTGATTACCTGTGATCTGCAGTATCCCTGAGAATACAGATATATACCCGATTATTGATGATCTGCAGTATCACCGATAATCAGATATATCTCTAACCTCTGGACACCTGTGTAATGAGAGTGTTTGGTGTAACAGGAATACTGTGAGTAATGCACCTAAGGAGCAGGTGCCCAACAGTAAGGAGTACTGTACAGAAACACGTTCCTTCCGCAAGCTTGAGCCTCTCCCGAGGGAGGGGTCAGACTAAGAGGAGGAAGGACAGGGTGTGAGTGACACCAAGGAAGGATGTCACTCGCAGGTCTGTGAGCTATCTCTAAACTGAGTAGATAGCTCTCGAGGTCGGACAAGCCGGGTCGGCAACAGACAGACAGATCAGGGACAGAGACAGGAGACAGATGCGGAATCCTAAGACAAGCAGAGTTCAGTAACAGAGTATCAGATATAGCGAAGTACCTAATCAGAGATCAGAAGAGTAGTCAGGAAAGCAGAAGGTCATAACAAATAATCAACAATGCCTAGTCTTGGGTGTGAGCTCCTTGATCATCAACACCCTGGAACTAGTCTGAGAATAACTAGATGGTAACTAATTCCTAGTCTGAGGTGTGAGGTCCCTGATCATCAACACCTAGGAACTGGTCTAGATAATAACACAGATAATATACAGTTTTCCCTAGGCTGAGGTGTGAGATCCTTGATCGTCAACACCTAGGAACTGGTCTAGATAAATAACACAGATAATATATCACAGATACTGACAAGGTCTGAGTGCTACCACGTACTGATCGCAACGCCAGACACCAGAGAAATGACCAGCACCCAGTATATATACACCAGCGCTCTCCAGCGCCTCCCCTAAGTGCTGGACCAATGAAACCTGATAAAATTGTCAGCTGATCGGCTGGATCAGCTGACACCCTTCTGACTGCTATAAAGGCTCTGCCTCTCAGCGCGCGCGCGCATCATTCTGAACCTGTGTGGACTATCAGTCCCAGCCACACCAGACATGTGTTGTAATGTATCTGTTGGTTTGAACGCGGGGCCAGCTGCACCGCTGTCAGAGCATGCGGCGGTTACCCCGCGTTCGGCCATACTGCTAGTGGCAAGCTCATGCGTGCAAACCTCCGCTTCGGACGCGGAATCCGCCACCATGTTCACTGGGCATGCGGCGGTTTCTCCGCGCTCCGTCAGGTTTGAGGATGCAGGCACGCAAGCTGTCATGTTGAACGCGGAATCAGCCGCCTTACTCTGAATACTTGCGGCGGCTTTTCCGCGTTTTTCTCACACCAACTGTCCCTTTCTCAGAGGGACAGTCCCTTTTTGGGAACCAAATCCCTCTGTCCCTCTGTCTTCCTCATGTGTCCCTCTTTCAGGACTGATGAGCAAATCTTTGTAAATATATGTATTTTTCTACTGAAAAATTTACCCAAACTTTATTCCCATGCTTTAGATTGATATATTTCTTAATTTCAAATGTTAATATGAAGATAAAAACAAATCATGATAGAAAAGTCCAGTGAGGTTTGTATTCTAAAATGGCACCTTTTGCTCATGAATTTTTTGTGAAATGCGTGGCTAGGGGTGTGGCAGGGGCGTGATTAGGGGTGTGGCAGGGTTTTGCGTCCCTCTTTCTCATCTGTGGGGCATCCTCAAACAGAAAGTGGAGGCGTGCAAGGTCTCTTACATTCACCAGCTTCATGATGTCATCATGGATGAGTGGAAGGGGATTCCATAGGCAACCTGTGAAGCACTAGTGAACGCCATGCCCAAGAGAGTTAAGGCAGTACTGCAAAATAACGGTGGCACACAACATATTCACACTTTGGGCACACTTTTGTCATTCTTCAGCCTCAATATCCCTTTTACCTTTCATTACCTTTAAGCCACTTGTCTTCTTTCAGGAATGGCTTTCCCATTGAGGGGCAGGTATACTGTCAAATGTCATTAAAGGGTTATAGCCCTAGTTTCCCCTCAATTTTTAGCTATTTATTTTTTGACACAGTAAGTCCATTTTATTGGAGTAATAATAAAAATGATAAAATCTGCACTTACATTGAGGGTCCATATAACCGACGGATCCCTGCGCGTTTTAATAGTAAATGATAAAGGATGCCTCCTCTCCGCCCTAACAGTTCCTCTCTCGCTTTCTCAGGGTTATGTTATGTAAATATGTAAGTTGCACTCACTACAGTATAATATTTATAGAATGTTGAATGAGGATGATCAAAGAGATGCAACTAATTTTGAGTTGGTGTATATTTTATGATAGTTTTATGCAAATGTATTCAGCTTGAAAGTCTACCAAACAAATACTGCAATGCCTGCATTTGATTGGTCAAGTTTCAAGCCACATACATGTGCATATAATTCCCATACAGAATACATCATTTTAAAGAAGGTTCCAGTAGCAGGGTGCCATTTGGCACAGACAGAAATCAACATAAAATACAAAGGTTTGTGGCTTTTGCAGAAGTGCAGCTCATTACGCAATGTACATAGCATAAATGTAGCCTTATTGTACCTAATTGAGTTGATATTCCTGTTTTATAAAATTGGGTCAAAATCCAGAGGTATATCTATGATGACCACCCAGCAAAGATTTCCTAGGTGCCCCCCCCCCCCCCACACACACACACACACACACACGCCCACACCACAAGACCCCTGAACCCCAGTTAAATAGAGCAACAGGGTTATGGGGCCCACTCCTGTAAGCAATGGTAGCATTATATACAGAGCAGTATCCATGAAGCGTTATACATTGCCTGATTCCAGCGATGGGGCAGGTCCTCCTCATTCTGTAGCCTCACCCCGTAATCAGGTAATGTATAACAGTCCACTGCCACCACTCCGCATTAACGCTGAATTTGCTCCCTTAGCCCCCAAACCTCTCCGCGATAGGGGTGGTCACGGGGGCTTTTGTTACACCCCTGTTGTAATTAATCATTTAAAGAGACACTGAAGCGAGAATAATTCTCGCTTCAGAGCTCATAGTTAGCAGGGGCACGTGTGCCCCTGCTAAAACGCCGCTATCCCGCGGCTAAACGGGGGTCCCTTCACCCCCAAACCCACCCCTGCAAAATCAACGACCAAATTGGTCGTAAATTTTGCTCTTCCTGGAGGCAGGGCTAACGGCTGCAGCCCTGCCTCTCAGCGCGTCTATCAGACGCGCATCGCCGCCTCTCCCCCGCCCCTCTCAGTGAAGGAAGACTGAGAGGGGTGGGGGAGAGGCGGAGGTACGCGTCTGATAGACCCGTGGGAGGCAGGGCTGCGGCAGTTAGCCCTGCCCCAATACGGAAGAGATTCCGCGATGTACAGAGGGGATTTGGGGGTGAAGGGACCCCCGTTAAGCCGGGGGATAGCGGCGGTTTAGCAGGGGCACACATGCCCCTGCTAACTATGAGGTCTGAAGCGAGATGTATTCTCGCTTCAGACTCTCTTTAAGTACATGACTTTATTGATAGGGGTCCAATTTTAAAGACATTTCAAAACATATTTGAACGTTAACACATTAACTTACTCAGTCAGGACCTATTTTTATTGAAAACGATTAACTCTCTATGTTAATAATGCTTTTACCTGTAACCAAGGATTGAATTTCATCCCAATCAGTAGCCGATACCCCCTTTCCTATGAGAAATTGTTACCTTTTCTCGAATAGATTATCGGGGGGAAGAGTCCGTATGGCTGATAATGTGGTGAAACCCCTCCCACAGTCCTGTCTATGAACCTTGTTGCATTGTGGGATATAACGGTGGCTCCCAACTGCCAAGCAAGCAGTATCTTCCAATGTGCTTATATATATCCTACCTAATAAAAAGCAAGTGTCCCTGCGTCCCATGTCCGTCCGTCAGAGCTTTTTGTGCACTGCGCATGTGCAGGGACGCAGAGACACTGCCGAGACCCGGAGGAGGAAGGGGCCAGAAGGGGCGGGTGTGTGTGCGTCGCGTGCGGTGGGCGTGCGTGCGCGGTGTGTGCACGCACGACGGGTGAGCAGTGGGTGCACACATGCGCGCGTCACAGTAGGAACAGACCTAGCCCATTTTTAAACGGGCTAAGTCGCTAATATATATAGATAGATAGATAGATAGATAGATAGATAGATAGATAGATAGATAGATAGATAGACAGTGGCGGCGCTACACTGGGGCTTGCCGGGGCTGAAGCCCCAGCTGAGAAACTGTAAGCCCCTCAGAAAGCCCAGAAAGCCCCCCCTGAATCAAGGGCCGGTGTTCCAACACCGGCTCTAGCGTGGGGCGAGAGACTTATCATTCCTTCACCTCAGGGAATGATAAAAAGAGGGGTCCTTTTATGCGCGGCGCCGAGCGGGAGATACAGCTAGCTATAGTCTCCGGGAGTCCGGGCTGCAGCAGACACTAGAGCTTCAGCCGCCTGGTCCACTCCTGTCTCCTTCTCAGCAATACCGCTCGCACTACTTCCTGATTCAGTGCGTGCAGAGCGGTATTGCTGAGGAGGAGACAGAAGTGGACCAGTCGGCTGAAGCTCTAGTGTCTGCTGCAGCCCGGACTCCCGGAGACTATAGCTAGCTGTATCTCCCGCTCGGCGCCGCGCATAAAAGGAGGGGGGTCCTATGAGGTGAGGGCATGATGGGGCCCCCCTCCCCAGCCTCTGCAAATAGTCCCCCACCCTCCTGACCAGGTATAACATTATGTGCATTTACTGGGGTAACGCTGTCACTTATGTGCATTTACTGGGGTAACGCTGTCACTTATACTGGGGTAACGCTGTCACTTATGTGCATTTACTGGGGTAACGCTGTCACTTATACTGGGGTAACGCTGTCACTTATACTGGGGTAACGCTGTCACTTAAGTGCATTTACTGGTGTAACGCTGTCACTTATACTGGGGTAACGCTGTCACTTATGTACATTTACTGGGGTAACGCTGTCACTTATACTGGGGTAACGCTGTCACTTATGTGCATTTACTGGGGTAACGCTGTCACTTATACTGGGGTAACGCTGTCACTTATGTGCATTTACTGGGGTAACGCTGTCACTTATACTGGGGTAACGCTGTCACTTATACTGGGGTAACGCTGTCACTTATACTGGGGTAACGCTGTCACTTATACTGGGGTAACGCTGTCACTTATACTGGGGTAACGCTGTCACTTATACTGGGGTAACGCTGTCACTTATGTGCATTTACTGGTGTAACGCTGTCACTTATACTGGGGTAACGCTGTCACTTATGTACATTTACTGGGGTAACGCTGTCACTTATACTGGGGTAAAGCTGTCACTTATGTGCATTTACTGGGGTAACGCTGTCACTTATACTGGGGTAACGCTGTCACTTATGTGCATTTACTGGGGTAACGCTGTCACTTATACTGGGGTAACGCTGTCACTTATACTGGGGTAACGCTGTCACTTATGTGCATTTACTGGTGTAACGCTGTCACTTATACTGGGGTAACGCTGTCACTTATGTACATTTACTGGGGTAACGCTGTCACTTATACTGGGGTAAAGCTGTCACTTATGTGCATTTACTGGTGTAACGCTGTCACTTATACTGGGGTAACGCTGTCACTTATGTACATTTACTGGGGTAACGCTGTCACTTATACTGGGGTAAAGCTGTCACTTATGTGCATTTACTGGGGTAACGCTGTCACTTATACTGGGGTAACGCTGTCACTTATGTGCATTTACTGGGGTAACGCTGTCACTTATACTGGGATAACGCTGTCACTTATACTGGGGTAACGCTGTCACTTATGTGCATTTACTGGTGAAAGGCTGTCTGTCATTACGTGCGTTAGCTGGTGAAAAGCTGTCTCTTATGTGCATTTACTGGTGAAAAGCTGTCTCTTATGGGCATTAACTGGTGAAAGGCTGTCTCTTATGGGCATTAACTGGTGAAAGGCTGTCTGTCATGTGCATTAACTGGTGAAAAGCTGTCTCTTATGTGCATTTACTGGGGAAATGCTGTCTGTCATTATGTGCATGAACTGGTGAAAAGTTGTCCCTTATGTGCATTTACTGCGGAAACGCAGTCTGTCATCATGTGAATTAACTGGTGAAAAGCTGTCTCTTATGTGCATTTAATGGGGAAACTGTCTGTCATTACATGCATTAACTGGTGAAAAGCAGGCTCTTATGTGCATTTACTGCAGAAACGCAGTCTGTCATTACGTGCATTAACTGCTGAAAAGCTGATTCTTATGTGCATTTACTGGTGAAAGGCTACCTGTCATTATGTGCGTTTACTTCATTTTTTTTTCCATGTAACTACGTTAGCTGGTACAACTACATTACAGTTAGCCCCGCCCACATGACATCATGACCACGCCCAATCCCCCCCCCCCCCCCCCCCCCCCCCCCCCCCACTGGAGCCGCCACTGTAGATAGATAGATAGATAGATAGATAGATAGATAGATTTATTTTTCATATATATGGAAAAAAAAAACTGTTAGCCTATCACATTGTTAGTGGGCGTGTTTATAGATAAGGGCAGTTGGTGCTGTCTGTTTTTTTTTTTCTCATATCTGCCAGCAGTAAAGATGCTGACCTAAAGGCTCATGGTGGATCAAGCAACATGAACGAATTGCATGTCAAGTATCAATCATTTCTCAATGTATTCTCTATCTTTCAATGTCTCACTTTGCAATGTCTTAACAGTATTTTTTTCTGCCTACTGCTATCTTCTGCTAAAGTTCCTCTTTAATAAAAATCATAGTTTTAAACTGTTGTTTGTTTAAAGGAGAAACAAAGCACTTCATTATTATTTTTTCCCCTTTTTTGTAGTGTGTGTGTGTGCGTGCGTGCGTGCGTGTGTGTATTGTATCTCCTTGCCTTTGAAGGATGTTTGTGCTGTACTTTAGCTCTGGAAATGCTATGTTCACATTCCGTGCCATTTACCTGTTCAGGCGATTTTTTTTTTCCTATGTTTATATACCTGTATATCATGATTTTAAAAACAGATTAAAATCTTATGTACAAAAATAGCCACATGGCAGATTAATTTGTTCTTATTGTTGTAATTACATCATCCTTTTTTACAGGAAAAAAAATGAAAATTACCTTTTCTTGTAAAAAGTTATCCGTAATGTTTTACCTCCCAACATCCTGTTCAGGATTCTCTATAAAATTTCTCAACCATGTTGGTCTTCCTGCCAAATACCTGAGCTCATTATCCTTCTTCATCTCAGTTGGCCAGTTAGTGTCAGCCTTGCTTTGGCAAAGTCTATGCATGCAGGGCTTGGGGTGTGATTAGATTGCAGGTGCAAAGAGAATATTAAAGAGCCAGGGTCAGCTGAGAGTTACACAGTGTTCTTGTGCAGGTGCATTAGCAAAGCCAACCCCAGCATTTTCATTTATATACATTCAGGGGAGGACTGGCCCAGGGGGACGGGGGGCAATTGCCCCCCGGGCCGCCCGAATCTTAAGTAATTAGGGCTGCAGACATACCACAGGTGACAGGTTCGCAGTGGGGATCGCAACCCCGCGCGATATTTCCCGGCAAGTTGAAGTATCCAATCAAAGAAGGGGCTGAGGCGGCCGGCCGTGGTGTGCCCTTGTGCGTGGCTGCGCCTGCGGTGGATGTGAGCGGCACAAGGACACAAATAGCTTAGGTCCTCTCCGGCCCGGTGGGTTGACCCTGCTTGACTCCGCCCCCCGCCTGGAGCCATTGCCGCCCGCAACGTGCTGCTGTGCCTGCGGTGTCATCGGAGTGAGCTGTCTCACTCTTCAGCTTTCTGTGCTGGGGGGGCTGGGGGCCTGGAGCTGTGGCTACGAGTGGCTGGCTGGAGGAGTCGGACACAGTCCTCCCCTGTGCTGCTGTGCCTGAGGTGTCGTCGGAGTGAGCTGTCTCACTCTTCAGCTTTCTGTGCTGGGGGGGCTGGGGGCCTGGAGCTGCGGCTACGAGTGGCTGGCTGGCTGTCCTGGCTGGAGGAGTCGGACACTCTGGGGGCTGGGAGTCGAAGATGCCACCTATAGCTGCTTGCTGTTGTGGAGGAGGAGGAGGTGTAGGACTGAGGAGCCAGGAGGATAGAGGAGGTCGGGTCCAGGTTGCCAGAGGAGAAGGTGGTTTTTATAAATTTTGTTTCTGTACTTCTTCTCCCTTCTTGTCACTGAGTTACTCACACTTTGCTGCCTGCCTGCTACTGCTGTCAAATTCAATTCTCTGCCCAGGCCAGTGCCCTCTGAGTTTTTTTTTTGTGTGATAATCATCCCCATTCTGACCCTGGCCTGAGGGGGAACGTTTTTTCTTCTTGTGGTGTGATTGGCGGCAGGGGAGGGGGGAGGCAGGCAGTTAGGCACTGTCAAACAGGTAGTTGGAGGGGGGGTAGGTGTCAGACAAGTAGTTTGTATGGTGGGTGGGCAGGAGTGGGGTTAGGCATCACCAGGTAGGTAGGTTTGTGTGTGTGTGTGTGTGGGGGGGGGGGGGTTGTTTAAAGGAGTTATCAGGCATTTTTAATGAAATAAGTGCTACTTACCCGGGGCTTCCTCCAGCCCCACGCTCCCAGCATGTCATTCGCCGCAGCTCTGCAGTCAGCCATTCGCTGCCGCTGCCTCCCAGTCCCCGGCGATGGCACCAGTCCGACCTGGATGTCGGCCTGTACTGCGTCTGTGCGAGCAGCACTGTCAATCACCGCCACGTGGACCTGAGTGTACTGCGCAGGCGCAGTAGTTCTGCGTCTGCACAGTACGCTCTGGTCCATGTGGCGGTGATTGACAGCGCCGCTCGCACAGGCGCAGTCGGCCTGATGTCATCGCCGGGGGCTGGGAGGCAGCGGCAGCGAACAGCTGACTGCAGAGCTGCGGCAAGGGACATGCTGGGAGCTTGGGGCTGGACGAGCCCTGGGTAAGTAGCACTTATTTTCATAAAAAAAAAAAAAGCCTGATAACTCCTTTAAGGTTAGGCATCAGACACAGACAGGTAGATTGTGCGGAGAAATGGGGTTAGGCATCAGATACATAGTGTGTGTGTGTGTGTGTGTGTGTGTGTGTGTGGCTGGGGCTGTTAGTCATCACAATTTGAAGATTTGCACACAAGAAAGATATGGCTTTGGGCTGGGGATGCCGTGAAACGGGCCTCTAGTTTGTGTTGTCCCCCCAGGCCAAAAGGTCCCAGTCCTCCCCTGTATACATTTGTGATAAACAAGCTGAAGCTCTTGCCATGCATTGTCTGCATACTTTATATCAGTAGTGACTATAAAACTGTGAGACTGAGAGACCACTGTTAGGCCACAGGCACATGTCAGGTGGACCCCAACCGTGAGCTATGACAAGATGACTCTCTTGTGTTTTAATGAAGAAACACAAACCACTACTGTAAAAAGGCAATGTCTTCTTTATAATTCTTTAATTTAAATTATTTTGCAGGTTTAAGAACGTATGTGGTTCTCAGAATATCTGTCTTGGCTCGAAGTACATCTGAACTGATTGGGCTGCAGAGGCTGACATATTTATTTCCTTTTGAACAATGAAGATTGCCTGGCTGCCCTGCTGAGCCTCTGTTTCTAATGTAGCCATAGGCCCTGAATAAGCATGCAAATCAGGTGTTTTTTACCGAAGTCTAAAGTCCCGTTCTGACGATTTACGCGACGACTGGCTATTTTTCGAGTGACGAGCGGTTGTTTGCGCGATCTCGGGATGTGGGTACAGGCGCACAATTACACATACGTCACTTAGCATCACGTGGCAATAATGACTGTCATGGCAGATCGGATCTTTAACATCTCTGATGACTCCTGACAAAGTACCGCGATCGCTTGAAGTCTTGTTGCACCCGTCGCGCATACCTGCCGGCTGGAAGATGAAGGAAGATGGATTGGCGAAACGCTTATCACTAGGGAGACATCAATGGATCCATCTACCTGCAATGCAAGTTGAGTACATATCTTAACTGGATAAGCTGCGTGCTTGTTTCAGGTGTGTGATTACGATACTATAGCGGCCAAACATTTTGTATGGACCATAACATGGTCTGATATGATACACTGTACATGCAATGCAATGATGACCCCATGTGGCCAACTTGTCATAATCCACACTTAAAAACATACCTGCTCAGACACTAGAGTAGACCTGTTCTGCAGGTTGTGGTGAGAATATGGTTCTCTTGGCAAAGCACATTGAGTAACTCTCTTGCAAAATACCTAAGATGAGGAAATAGAGCCAGAATGGTAGCTGAGTAGATAAACAATGGAGTAATCTCTGTTGAGTTCCCATTCCCATATGAGTTGCCCAATCCAGCAGCAATCCTGTGACGGTACTAGCCGCTGGCATCCTCTTGGGCAATTTTTGGGGGAATACTCATCTTCCAGGTGGACTTTTATTTTTATTTTTTAGAAAAGTAACTACTATATTTTCCCTACCCTAAATGGGAAGTCACTGGCCTGTCTACTCCCTACCCTCTCCATGCTCAGAGGAGATTAGCTAATTAAAGGACACCTAAGCTGAGAGGGATAAGGAGGCTGCCATATTCATCTCCTTTTCAACAATACCAGTTCTGCTGATCTTTCTGGCATCAGTAGTGTCTTAATCACACACCTGAAAAAAGCATGTGACAAAATATATGTCAGAAACATCTGATGTGAAGCTTGTTCAGGGTCTATGGCTAAAAGTATTAGAGAGGCAGAGGATCAGCAGGACAGCCAGAAAATCTGCATTTTTTTAAAAGAAATAGAAGCTTTCATATCCCTATCACTTCAGGTGTCCTTTAAAGGCCTGTATCGAGCACAGACCAATTAAATTAGTGATCACCATTGAAGGGAAATACCACTCGGCTTATGCAGTTGCTATAAACGCAAGTTAGTGCTGTACAAGTTCTGATCTCATTTAAACTTATTAAGGTCATCTCATTTTTCTAAAGACTTAAATGGAAGCTCTGAATCACTCATACCAGGTTTGCAAAAAAATCTGTCAAATTTTAAAATTAGTTGCACATGTCTGAAAATATGGCAAAATCATTGCTGACATCCAATTAGGGTTTCTGTGCATCACCAAACTCACTCTACTGTTTTGAGGGGGGTTTTTTTGTTTTGTTTTTTGCCAATTATAAATATTAGATGATATAGAGCTTCTTTACTCCAGCTTGTCCAGCCTTAGGCCCCGTTCACACTTGCGGTTCTCTGCCAAACGGACCGGATGACCTGACCGGATCCGGACCGGATCCGGATCGGAACCGTACGGTTCCGATCCGGATCCGATCCGGATCCGGTCAGTTTGCATCAGGTGTTCATCAGGATGCGATCCGGATCCGTTTGGCAAAAGATAGTAGAAATAGAATAAAAATGTTGGGGTCTGGGAGGTCAGCAGAAGGTGGACCTGTGGAATCAGGCCCTCCGCTGTTTAGCAGTCACCTCCACCTCCGACATACTGCCAACATCTCCAGCACGTTTAAAGTCACTGCTGCTCCACTCCAAAATGCTTGCCCATGTGTCCCCATCCAAAATCGCCGCTACAATACGCATAGGAAGTGGGGTAGAACATCCGGATTTTTATAGCCAGTGTGTTGTGCGCTCTCCGGTTCTCATTGGTTTGTATTGGCCGGATGGTGCAGTCCGGCTCCGCTCCGGATACGTCTGCCGGAGGAGCCGGACCAAAAAATTGCGCATGTTGGGTCTTATGCCGGAGTCCGGATCCGGTCCGGATCCGGTCCGGACGAAACGGACGCATGTGAACGGACGAATAGACTTTCATTGCTATGCCGTGCGTCCGTTCCGTCCGTTCCACATGCGGTCCGGCTCCGCCACGGCAATTCCGGACGGCGACCGCTAATGTGAACCGGGCCTTAACATCCAAGCAGTTAGTGCAGATAATCATGAACGGATAACACAGAGATGCTAGAAGCATGCCATAGAAGATCTGCCCACTGACCGGTTTCATGCTTGCAGGCTTCATCAGTCGTTAGTACCTACCAAAAGGGACCCGGGAAAGAAGAACTAATGAGCCAGTGGCAGGTCCATGGATGCCCAAAACACAGTATTGCACATGAGGAACATGAGGAGAGAAGTCTAGGCTATCTGGTCCAATCCCACTGAAGAGCTATTGTAGGGAAAAAAGTAAAAAAAAGGAGAGAAAGTTGTCAGAACACACAGTGCACTCACCATTCCTTATATTTGGCTACCTAGCTGTAGACGAAACATGGTGCCCATGCTAACACCCTTGCACTGGCACTGCTGAAAGCACCATCAGATCGCATATAAGCATCAGCACTTCACCATGGAGCAATGAAGGAAGGTGCAACAATGAAAAGGCTGGGTCTCCACCTGGATTTAAGGCCAACTGGACAGTTTATTACAAGTAACACAGTGCAGAGCACAACGTTTTGACCAATGCGGTCTTTATCAAGTGCAAGTATCAAGAAGCACTTGATAAGGACAGCATTGGTTGAAACGTTGTGCTAGATAAAGACTGCATTAGTCGAAACGTTGTGCTCTGCACTGTGTTACTTGCAATAAACTGGCCAGTTGACCTTAAATCCAGGTGGAGACCCAGCCATTTCGTTGTTGCGTTGGAGTTACCCTTAGGTGAATAAGGGTGTCGACTGGTTTACTCTCTGGTACTGGAATTACTGAGTTGCAGCGTCAAGATATTTTCTATTGCAATGAAGGAAGGTGGTCTGGTCTGACGACTCATGTTTTTTTTTAAGATTGTATAGATGTTACATTGGCAGATGGCCAAAAGATTTAACCATCAGATAGTTCGCACTTTGATCAAATCTGATTATTTACTTTCACATGTACCACCTGCCCAAAGAATTTGACATAGCATCTACTACTCCCTTCTTGACAATGGCATTTCCTGATTGCACATAAATTAAAGGATCTGTTGTTATTGTCTTGGTACCAGATAGCACACAGCACCTTCAGAGGTGTTTTAAAGTCCATGGCTTGAAGGATAACCATTTTTTTAATGACACATGTGGGACCTGTACAAAAATAGACAGGTTATTTTAATGTTTTCGCTGAACTGGGTATGTTCCACTGCAGTAATCATACGTTTGGAGTAGGACTGTGAATTACAGAGAAGTTTTGACAACTGGCTTTGCAGCTACCACCTGGATTTACAAATATGTGTAACCGGCATCCCTATTATTAATTTCAATTAGAAACAGGTACACCAGGAGACTTGATGGTATGTGACATGAGTCAGGAATCAGGCAAACAGCCATACAAATAGTAGGTTAAATCAAGATACAGATAGAATGAGAATAGACCTAAGCCAGTTATGAAGCTCATTTTCAGTACCTGTACATTCAGAACATGATGATCCAAGAAGACTTAAGAACTAAAGGTGGCCATACTTCTACCGATATATCTACATCGAATCAGATAAAAATAGGTGCCGCAACATGTCCATCCAATGTTTTGATCTGACCAAGACAAGTTGAAAGCTTCGATCGGACTTGCTGGGAAATCTCGGTCGCACATGCTTGATTGGGTGCACGGTGATAACGACATGCAATATCGACCTACATACGTGACAGATCTTCGGCTGCTCTCCCCCCAAGTGTAAATTGCTCCCCCTTTTGCCCATGTTCTGGCGTGACTCCTGGCCCTATTCATCGGCACCCCCATGTCCGCGGCTACTGCAAATGCCTGTATCATGTGGCATCAGGGGCGTGTGTGTGACGCCACACACGGTAATGTGGAATGGTGGAGGGGGCTGGGAGTCACACCAGCATCAGGTAAAAATTTACAGAGCACAGGCACCGGGGGTGGGGGGGGGGGGACATTTAACACTTGGGGTCGGCCAGGCAGGCGGCAGAGGAGGCATTGCTAGGCCGATTCCTGATAGATTTCATTCTGTGGTTAATCTTTTTGTAGTGTACGGGCAGGCAACAAATCTATCCCTGATCACATTCGTACAGAGAGAGATCTGTCTCATGGTAAATCTGCCCATACATTGCTTGATGTATGGGCACCTTTAGCATTTGGTGTCTGTCAATAATACTAAAAACTACAAATATGCGTTGGCAAGTCACAAACCTGTATGCTGGAGTTTCAAAAAATAAATGTGCTTAGGGTTGTTTTACACGTAAAATCCCTAGCCACTAGCGTTTTTGGAGCAATTTTTCACAATTGATTTTAAGGTTATTTGAAGCGATTTTAATAATGCTTTTGCTTTTCTATATTTGTCACAGCATCACAATCGCTTCAAAATGCTACATGCACCACTTCTCCAATTTTTATAAAAACAATTATGCCTGGGGTGAAATAGCCTATAGGATATCATTGTCCAAGCACTTTTCAAAAAAATGGAAAGCGCTGAATATCAGAAACGCTCTTGAAAAGTGCTCTTAATGTGAAACAGCCCTAACATGCCCAAACAGGGCTGTTCCTTCCATTTCTTTAGGAGGGGAATGGAATCTTTAAGGCTGCTTTCACAGTGGGACGTTACAGGCGCACGTTAGAGCAGCCTGTAACGCAGCCCAACTCACAGTAATGAAAAATCAATGGGCTTTTCACAGTGCCCACATCATTCTGTGAAAGTGCAGCATGCTGTGCGTTATACGCGGTTTTAGCCATGTTAGACTGCTTGCACATGCTCAGTTATGTTGGGGAGGAGGGGAGAGCGGCTGGGCACATGGCTAATTAATATTCACTGCACTGTGTGACGTGCAGTGTTTACTTCCGGGAGCAGGCGCTTTGTGCGGCGATTGGCTGGCGGGACCACGTGATGCGGAGTGTTCTGATCACGTGGTCACCGCAAAAGGCGCACCAAGAGCTGCAATTCCCACTTGGTTGAATACAGTCCAGTTTTCTGAAGCACTTAAACAGCAAAGAAACAGCAAAAAACTGCTTGAGATAAGGTTTTATCGATAAAAAAGAGTGTGCTTTTAAAACTGCAACTGTGACAGAATGATGCTATATTATTTTTAAAAAATCTATATAACTGGAAATAAAAATATGAGACTCTTTTCTTTGCTACTAATTATTATTATTATTATCATTTAGTATTTATATATCGCTGACATATTACGCAGCGCTGTACAGTGTATATATATATATATATCTTGTCACTAGCTGTCCCTCAAAGGAGCTCACAATCTAATGCCTACCATTGCCATATGTCTATATTATGTAGTGTAAGTACTGTAGTCTAGGTCCAATTTTTAGGGGGAGCCAATTAACTTATCCGTATGTTTTTGGAATGTGGGAGGAAACCGGAGTGCCCGGAGGAAACCCATGCAGACACGGAGAGAACATACAAACTCTTTGCAGATAGTGCCCTGCTGGGATTCGAACCAGGGACCCAGCGCTGCAAGGCGAGAGAGCTAACCACTACGCCACTGTGCTGCCCATATTCCCATTACTGATCCATACTATTATTATTTATGTATTTATTTATTTATTCATTATTTCAGAATTTTTTTTCCGCTGCAGGTTTGCTTTAATCCATGCGATAAACCAAAAAGGAGACATAAAGAACAAGTTAAGTCAGATAAGTAGATGTCATTGAAGAGTTTGCCTTGTACACACACTAGATGGTTCCCGCCTCTCTCAAGAATCTAGAATGGGTACAGAAGCTTCTGATCCCCTTTGATGTGTCAGCAACCAATCAGCCTGGTGACCCATCCTGGCTTAGCGCTGACTAAGGGCATGGTTCTCCTACTTACCCTACCCACCCCATGCCACTCAGTCATGCTCCAGACCATTGGCCCTCCTCCCCCTCCATAGCAACTGAACATCTCACAAGCCTGTAGGCTAGCAACTTATATGTGCAGAACTCAACCCTGAACTGTTGCCCAGGAGATTGAATCCCAGTTAGTCCTCTTCATACATCTGTAAGGGGCTTTAATACTAGCAAGGACAGATAAATTGATAGTTGAGAAATAAGTTAAGATGATTGATAAAATACGTTTTGAAAATCAACCCCAAAATTATTAATGAGTGAAAATGCAGATATTCTTTTTCCATTTATTTCCATGAAAATAATGAAATATTATACTTTCAAACAAAAATGCAATCGAAATTAATTCTATACTTTTGGGATTTTTCTGCAGATTTTCACTGTTTTGTTGTGTTTTTCCCATTGTTTTTGCCATTTTTCATTTAAAAAGTGCAATTCACTGTCCCATCTATGGATGTCGTGTACTTCCATACATTTCCCAGTTGATATATTTGTGAACGAAAAGTCCTGGTCTCCACAAATTTTGTGATTTCCATGAAAGTTTGCAGTTTCCATGGTATTTATTTTTTTATTGACCATATCCTGGAAATACAAATATTTTCGATAAACAAAATAGCATTTTCGATGCAAAAATGACCTTGGCGAAACTTCCCGAGCAACATTGCTCAGCATTATAAATGAAAAAAACAGTGCCGAGGTCTGTGGGGCTCTGGGTTTGTAGTTACCTACTACCCCTACATTTTATGTGGGTCCTCTCAACAGCCAGTTGTAAAAGCTATTGATGAGTGTATGTGCATAAATAAATAAATGGTAAAGAAGTAAGCCTAAGGTAAAAGTAATAAATGAAAAATATTAAAAATCAGTTAAATTAGCACAGAGATCAATTATTTAGGCATTTTAGCTAATATTCTGGTGGTTAAAAATGTAAAGAAATGTTTAAAATCTATCCGACACACTCCTTTAATACACAGTCCTTTTGTGTGATTCAGGCATCTGAAGCATTGAATTTTGCTTCTGACTGAGGTATATCCAGTTGGCATGACAACCGTGGCATAAGAGGACATTGGCTGCAATGTTTAGATACTCTATAAAATCTCCGGCACATTTTAACTCTTACAGCAGAACTATTGTTAGTTAACAAAATGTACATTAAATTCCTCTGCTATCACTGATCATAGAGTAAAAATTCATAGGATAAAAAACATTAAAGAGGAACTTAAACCTAAGATTTAACTTAATCGCAATGAGTGGCTGATATGCCCTTTTCTACTAGAAATCTATATCTTTTCTAAAATAGATCATCAGGGACCTCTGTATGGCTTGACAGAAAACATCAATACCTGTATGGCTACCATTATTCTCCTTCCTTCTGTTTCCCTAGAGAAGAGCACGCTGACTGGCTGATAGCCTAACAGCAAGTTTGTACAGGAGAAGGCCTCCCACCATGATCATAAATGTGTGCTTGGGAAAATATTGCAAATACGTAACAGAGAAGGAAGAGATTAGGGAAGAATGGTCGTTGCTTCTCTATCTCAGTTACTTGTTATCAGCAGTGCACTAAACAAAATATTTGATCATTACTAGCTGATGGCCCAGCATTGCTCGGGTATGTATGTGGCCGGTGTTGGCTCCGCCCACTTTTTTGTAACCTTAACACACAATTACACAATTATTCAATGCCCTAGTATGCGAGCTTTGCGGTCTTTGGCATCAATAATTTGCATTGAAATGAAAGAAATCTGATTGGCTGTGGCTCCACCCCCTTTTCTGAATTTGAACCCCAGTCACCCAATGACCAACTGTACCAGGTTTGAGGCTTGTGCCATTAATAGTGCAAGAATGGCAGAAATTACATATTCCCCTTGAAAATCAATAGGTGAATTTTGATTGGCTTTTGTAGGCTCCATCCACTTTTCTGAATTTTAATCTCAGTCACCAAGTGACCAACTGTGCAAAGTTTGAGAACCTTGCCATTAACAGTGTAAGAATGGCTGCAGTTTACATTTTCCCAGTGAAAGTTGTATTTGTCTCCACCCACTTTTTGGTTATGGGGATAAAAAGTATCCTATATGTTATTCCAGGTAATGTACTATGTGTGTGCCAAATTTAATTCAAATTCGTTCAGCCATTGTTGCGTGATTCAGTAACAAACATCCAAACTTTCACTTTTATAATATTAGTGAGATGTGCCAAAATACATTTTGGAGTGTGAAGAGAAAACGGCACAATCATGTGAGTTCTTTTGATTTGATCAAAGTAACCCATTTTGAATCAAGAAAAGACAAATTACATTTATATTGCGTTTTTTTTCCTGGTGGACTCAAAGCACTTGAGCTACAGCCACTAGAGCGTGTTCTATGGGTAGTAGCAGTGTTAGGGAGACTGGCCCAAGGACTCTTTACTGAATAGGAGCTGGCTTACTGAATAGGAAGAACTGAGATCAGAACCCTGGTCAGCTGTGTCAGAGGCAGAGCCCTTAACCACTATCCAGCCACCACTATCTCATAAAAATTGCCTTTCAATTGAAAAGATATTACTATTGAACAACTGTGCTCACAATTCTTTTCGTTATTACAAGAGGCTGGTGGATTGAGGGTCACTTAACTGATCACACCGCAGCATATCACATGGATGAAATTATTCAGACCCTTTGCTTACAACGCACGTCACGCACCTTTTGTAATGATTACAGCCTGGAGCCTAAAGCTGGCCACACACCATACAATTTTTAAAATATCTGTTCAATTTAAGAATTGCAATAAATTGTTCTGACTGATTGTAACATTTCACTAATGTGACCAATGTACCACACACCTATGTTACATTTTTCCCCAATTATGATAAAAATGATTGGGAACTCTGAGAAAACTGGTAGGGTGTGTATATTCATAAATTGACAATCCAACACACACCATACAATCTTTAGTAGAAATTGAAGAGAAATATCTGGCATTCCGGATTGATTTAAATTGAAAAAAAATGGGAAATCCAATCGGATTTTTCAGTCGAATGAAAAAAAAAACTTTCGATTTTTTCGAGAGATATGATCGTTTTTATCGAATTGCTGTAAAATCGGATCATTTTATTGTATCGTGTGTGGCCACCTTAAGACATGATTTGAAGGGCTCAGCTGATCTCTGTTTGGGAATTTCCTGCCTTTCTTCTGCAAATCCTGTCATGCTACATTATGCTCCTCATCCTCAGTTTCTTAATCTTTATACTCCTATTCATTTATCTGTAAAATCCAATCAAAATATGCTTGTCTGTGGTATATGCATTACTTTGCTCCACCTCCACATGGATGCAAGATATAGATAGTCAGTTTCATTTATGCCATCTTGCTTACGGGGCCAGATTTCTGGAAAGGCCACAGAGGCCCAGACCTTGGGTGGCGGCAGCCCATGGAGGCACCTGGACAGGAAATAGGGGTTGCTACATATGAAAGAGGAGGATGCAAATGGGCAGCAACATATTAAAAAGGGAAGCTAATGCCCTAGGGAGCATTAGCTGTACAAGACAGAAAGGGACCACAGTACATGGATCTTTTACATGAAAAAGGTGGCTAAATGTGGAATGGGAGGGGCGCTGCTGCACATGGATGAGAACCCCAATATACTTGACCTAGGGGAGGAAAACGTAAACATCCAGTCTTTCTTGCTTGGATCATTTATTAAACACTGACTCGGAATACCTCCAATTTCAGTCCAGTGCACCCTGTTCAGCTGATCCAATTTCTTTCTAATTGAGAATGATAATATTATTATGCATTTATATCACTCTAACATCTTCTACTGCATTTTACAGAGTGCCTAGTCATGTGACGAACTGTCCCTTTCATTTTCCCTAGAATCATTTATCACCCTCAAAACACAAGGGCAGCATGGTGTGCTTCAGTTTTACCCCAAATGCAAACAGCTGCATTTTTGTACATTTGCTCTTGGCAGAACAGAACCATCCACAAGGCAACGCAGTTGGGTGCCTGGGGCCTAGTGGGTGTTAAAGCGCTCAGCAGCCATTTTCTCTGACCCCTCTCCAAACTTAGATTACTAAATAGACCATAACGATGAGCCAAAACTACTACCTTGCCTAGGGCAGCATTTCATCTTAATCCATGTTTGGTGTTTGGGTTAAAGTCGATATTAGCACAAGAAAATTGCATACCAAACACATCGCGATACTTCCAGATCAGGGAAGCCCTGGCACATCTATCGAAACTTACACAGGGCAGATCACATGTGGCCTTGTGTTCATGTGCCATTTTCCCATTAATATCAACCTTTTTACAAATGCAACATTCAAAATGTACCAGGAGTTCACACAGAAACTAAAGCAGAATTGGAAGAATCAGAGGACTCTGCTGGAAATGGAGGCTTGCATTCCAACATCCTGGATTGCCTCCAGGGCGTCCGATGATGGTGAGAAATCCTCATTCATGTTTGCTGTATATTACGGGCACATCTGGTCAATTTTCTGCAGCATTTTGTCAATGCATCTAAATTACTGCAGAATTGATATGATGTCATCTAAAAGCAAATCCATTCCTTCCTGAAGCTAAAGGAAACAACCCAGCTTTGTCTTTATCTGCTTTTTTTACCTCTTTCTTATCTTCACGTCAGTATTCCTGCTTCCTTGCATTGTGGAATCCATTTACACTCTGCAACCTCCAGCAGTTGAGAAATCAATTGGTATTTCATGCTGCCTGCTGACTTCAATACATTTTCCTCCTCTAAACTCCTGCTCAGCTGAGAGCTCGTGCACATGCCCAACTGATGAAGAAATCAGAAGCTGATCTCCTTGAGCGACGTCGCTGAGCCCTGCTGCACACACGCGTGTCATTTATATAGCTGACAAAGCTCTGTGCTGCTATCCACGATTGGGGCATGTGTGACGTCACACGGCCGGCAGGGGAGCAGCGTGAACAATGGAATTGGTGGGGGAATCGGCCTCACTGGGGTTGGGTAGATCCATCTGGCGGATTGCTCACGGATTGGGCGTTGGGTCGTCGGGTGCCGTCCACACACCTGATTGTCAGCTGAGGCCGTTGTTATCGGCCGCCTTAGCTGACTTAGATCAGGCATGTGTACGTGACTTGAGACTAGTTAAATGGCCTCATGTTTACACACATTTGCTCCCTACGCGACTTCTGTAAAGGTGGCCACACACAATACAATTTTTAAAATTTGTTTTCAATTTGAGAATTACAATCAATTTTTTTGAAAATTCTGGCCAACCTACCACACACATGTGCTCAATCTTTCCCCAATTATGAAAAACGTTTTTGACAACTGAAAAGATTTCTTGGCCTAAAAATCAGGAAATTGTCTATTATTATTATTATTATTATTTATTGTACTTATAAAGCGCCAACATATTACGCAGCGCTGGACATTAGTTTAGGTTACAGACAATATTTAGGGGTGACATACAGCAAAATGACAATACATGATACAAGAAAGACCAGATCATGCAGCACAGGATGAGTACCAGGTAATGCTTAGTCAGTCACTGGAGGGGAGCATGGAGATTAGGCAAGTTAGGTTCACTCAGATGCATAGCATGGGTTCACAGTAATGGAGGTGCATGATCAGGTAGGACACAAAAGGAGGAGGACCCTGCCCAAAGGCTTACAATCTAGAGGGAGAGGTAAAGACACGAAAGGTAGGGGACCAGAGTTCAGCTGTGCGTTTAGAGCACTTGTGAGGAGAGGTAGGCCAGAGTGAAAAGGTAAGTTTTGAGGGCCTTCTTGAAGATGTTGAAGGAGGGGGCTGCCCTAATGGGTTGAGGTAGGGAGTTCCATAGTGTTGGAGCAGCTCTTGAGAAGTCCTGGAGGCGTGCATGGGACTGGGTGATGCGGGGGGGGGGGGGGGCGGTTAGGCAAAGTTCATTGGAAGAGCGGAGTGAGCGGCTAGGTGTGTACCACTGAGTAAGATCGGAAATGTAGGTTGGACAGGTTTTGTGGACAGATTTGTAGGTCAGACACAGTATCTTGAATCTGATTCTGGACTGGATGGGAAGCCAGTGAGGGGATTCATGGAGGGGATCCGCCGTGGTGGAGCGATGAGAGCAGTGGATAATTCTGGCTGCCGCAATCTATAGTACATCATTCCCAATCCACTTATATTAATAAGAACAGGACATTTCTTACTCAAATAAAAATACAACTTTAGATTTTTCTTTACAACTTATCATTTTTATCATATGACAGTAAAATAGCATCTTTTATTTTGTGGCCACCTTTAGTCTCCTTTGCAACTTTCTGACCGCAACTTCCTGAAATTCACACTCTTTTTATATTTTCAAGCTTTTCCTACAAAACTGAATACACACATACACACACACAAAATCTACACCTGCAGACACTCTCTACAGCCTCTACTAGCTTTGTCCTCCATCCCTGACCTGCAGCTCATTACGATAACACTATTACATGTGCCCTTGACTTGACTGTTCTCTGTACAAACTACCAGTCCTGCATGTTAACCACTTCAGCCTACGGGTTGTTTTCACCTTATGGTCTAGAGGTATTTTCACATTTTATCGCTTCTCCCATTCATTTCCCAATAACTTTATCACTACTTATCACACCTAAATCATCTAGATCTTGATTTTTTTTTCAGGACAAATTAGGCTTTTGAGGGGTAATCTTTTTTTTTAGTAATAATGTTATTCTCTATGCATTTTAAAGGGAGAAAAGAGGAAAAAAACTGAAAAAATACACTATTTCTCCATTTCTATCCACTATAGTTTTAAAATAAACAATTGTACCGTACATAAAACCCACATATTTTATTTGCCCATTTATCCTGGCTATCCAAACATTTAAACTATGTACCTAGTACAATGTATGGGAATAATATATTATTTAGAAATAATGGTGTATTTTTTCTGTGTTGTGTTTCTTGTTTTCACATTGTACCCTAGCAATAACTACAAGCCCTCATTTGCAAAAAATAACAGTAACATACCATCATGACACGCAAATTAAAAAGCTGAGCCCCTAAGGTAACAATTTATGTAGTCTGTTTTAAATTCTGTCACTTTGTTTTATTTTTACAAGCTTTTTATTTTGGTACTAAATATATGAAAAAAAATGTTGCTTTTGATTCAGTTTGGCACTAAAAGTAATTCACAAGACATAGGCCTCAACCAAAAAAAACCCCTAAAATCTATTCTACAACTTATCACAGTTAAAAGGATACCCAATATATGTCATCTGATAACTATCTGGGCATCTAGCATGCCATTAACAACTAAGTGTCCATGTGGCTTTGGATAGGACAATTTTTTCCACAAAGTATTTTAGCACCATACTTTGTTTGCATAGCCCCATAAGAGTCTGGACAGCAGAAAAATGCCACAAATGTCACCATTATGGAAAGCTAACAATCAGGCCTATTCAAAAGTGGATGTTTTGTAAGCTACAGACTTGTGTCATTTTGCTGAAACTTTCCCACATTTGATCATAACCTTAAAAATGACATTTTTTTAATGGATTGAATGTGTCACTACCAATTTTTATGTGATAGGGGTTCAAGCTAACACATCAAAGTTTATTCTACAACTCATTATAATTAAAATGAGGTCACATAGAGGTAATTTGATAAGAAACTGGATGCACAGCAATCCATTCTTCTCGAGGTACGCCTATGGCCTATGGCCATGGCTTTTTTGTAGGCCTTTTTTGCACTAATTGTTACAGCGCCATTCTCTGTTTGCATTGCCCCAGAAGAGTTAGGACATCAGTAAAAGGCCACACATGTCACCATTGTGGAAAGCTAACAACCAGGGCTATTTAAAATTATATGCAATTCTAAGCCATTCTATGCAAAGCATGCACTCAGCACTGGAGATCCCCAGTCTCCATAAGAAATATATAAATACAGAGGGGCCAGGGGGCATAGCAATAGGGGGTGCAGAGGTAGCGACCGCATCAGGGCCCTTGGGCCAGAGGGGCCCTCCCTCAACTACAGTATTAGCTCTCTATTGGTACTGTGCTCATAATAATCACTTCTATAGATACTTTGAATAGTGGTAATCATTAACAAACTGTTCCCCATCCCCTTCTTCCACCTCTGACACTGTAGTTGCCATTGGCAGGTTTTGGTGCGCCATATCAATTGTTATGTATAGAGTGCGTGGGGGGCCCCATGTAAAACTTGCATCGGGGCCCACAGCTCCTTAGCTACGCCACTGAGAGGGGCAGATGGTGAGCTTAAATGTGCTAAAGCGTATGTTAAAGCATAACCAAGATAGATAGATAGATAGATATAGATAGGTAGAAATATAGACATATACACAGTGCTGCCCCCAATTATTCATACCCCTGGCAAATTTTGACTTAAAGTTACTTTTATTCAACCAGCAAGTAATTTTTTGATGGGAAATGGTGTAGGTATCTCCCAACAGATAATAAGATGATGTACAAGGCATTATTTTGGGAAAAAAAAATTCTCAGCTTTTATTTACATTTGAGCAAAAAGTGTCTAGTCCAAAATTACTCATACCCTTCACAAACTGTCACAGCCTGTGGGATAATCCAATGTTCTATACTATTCCGAATAGTCCAAGCTGTTCTAAAGCGTAATCACCCTGATTAATTGGGAACAGTTGTTTAATCAACTCAACATGTGAAAAACAGCAGCTCTCTGCAGTTGGTTTGTGGTCAGTCATGGTTAAAGGGATACTGTAGGGGTGTCGGGGGAAAATGAGCTGAACTTACCCGGGGCTTCTAATGGTCCCCCACAGACATCCTGTGTTGGCGCAGCCACTCACCGATGCTCCAGCCCCGCCTCCAGTTCACTTCTGGAATTTCTGACTTTGAAGTCAGAAAACCACTGCGCCTGCACGCCCGTGTCCTCGCTCCCGCTGATGTCACCAGGAGTGTACTGCGCAGAGACAGACCATACTGGGCCTGCGCTGTGCGCTCTTGATGACATCAGCGGGATCGAGGACACGGCAACGCAGGCGCAGTGGTTTTCAGACTTTAAAGTCTGAAATTCCAGAAGTGAACCGGAGGCGGGGCCGGAGCATCGGTGAGTGGCTGCGCCAACACAGGATGTCTGTGGGGGACCGTTAGAAGCCCCGGGTAAGTTCAACTCATTTTCCCCTGACCCCCCTACAGTATCCCTTTAAGACAAAGCAGCTCAGTGAGGACCTGCAGCTGCGCATTGTGGCTGCTCAAAAGTCAGGAAAGGGCTACAAGGCCATTTCTAAATGTTTTCAAGTTCCAGTGGCTACAGCGCAAAAGTATTATCAAGAAATACAAGATGTTTTCTACTGAGGAAAATCTCAGAGGACGTGGTCAGAAGACAATAGTGACACCTGTGCTGGCCAGGAGGATAGTGAGAGATGTGAAAAAGAATTCAAGGATCGCCACCAAGGCCATCCTGGTGAATTTGGGCTTTGCTGGTGGCAATGTCTCAAGGCAGACGATCCAACAGACACTGCACACTGCTGTGTGATGCCATTTCTCCAGATAAGGCACACAAAAGCTCACTTGGCCTTTGCAAATGCTCATCTGGACAAAGAAGAAGACTTCTGGTCTTCTGTGTTATGGTCAGATGAAACAAAAATTGAATTGTTTGGTCACAATGATGTTTCCGTAATTTGGCATAAAAAGAGAAGCCTTCAAACCAAAAACACCATCCCCACTGTCAAACATGGTGGTGGGAACCTAATGCATGCTTTGGGGTGTTTTTCAGCCAATGGACCAGGGAACTTAATCACAGTGAACAGCACCATGAAAAAAGAGCTATACATGAGGATTCTCAACGACAACATTAGGCAGTCTGCAGATAAACTTGGCCTTGGGCACTAGTGGACATTTCAGCATGACAATGACCCAAAACACACAGCAATAGTGGTGAAGAAATGGTTATTAACGTTTTGGAGTGGCCCAGTCAGAGTCCTGACTTGAATCCAATTGAGAATCTGTGGAGGGAGCTAAAGATCAGAGTGATGGCAAGAAGACCCTCTAACCTGAAAGATTTGGAGCTCATTGCTGAAGATGAATCGGCAAAAATACCTATGGAGACATGAAAAAGGCTGGTCTGCAATTATAGGAAGCGTTTGGTTGCTGTAGTAGCCAATAAAGGCTTCTCTATTGATTATTGAGATGGGTATTTAATAATTTTGGACTGGATACTTTTTGCTCAAATGTAAATAAAAGCTAAGAAATTTTTTTTCCACAATAATGCCTCTTGTACAGCGTCTTATTATCTTTTGGAAGACACCTATGTCATTTCCCATCAAAAAATTAGTTGCTGGTTGAATAAAAGTAACTTTAAGTCAAAATTTTCCAGGGGTATGAATAATTATGGGCAGCACTGTATATATATATATATATATATATATAAATATATATATATATATATATATATATATATATATTTATTTATTTATTTTTATTTTTTTCTAGGAAAACCTGTTCAAATTTTTGACATAAGTTTTTTAAGCATGTCCTAAAAGCAGATGACGAAAACCTGGTTAATTCTATGATACATAAATTACTATACTTCATCCGGTATTTATTGAGAAAAATTATCTAATGACATATCCATGTGTGGCAAAAGTAAGCTTTCTTGAATATTGTGTGGCAAACACTTCTCCAATACTAACTTCTCTACATGCCCAGCCTTTGTTTGTATACCACAAGGCTCTGTACTTGCACCGCTTCTCTTCTCCATCTATATTCATGGCCTAAGGCAATTAATACGCCCCAAATTTATCTCTCCGCTCCTGTACTCTATACACTATTATCTCAAATCCCTGCCTGTCCATCTGCTGTTTCTGCATTCATGCCATCCGATTTCCTCAAACTTAAAATGAGTAAAACAGAGATTTTAATATTTCCTACTGCTCTCTCTGCTCCAAGGGCATAGCAATAGCCATAGCAGTATACAAAAGGGTACGGGATATCAACTATAGGCTTGTCTCACCCATAAAGGAATTTACCAACAAACAAAAAAGTATGAGGAGCTCAGAGCTAGTACGAAAACAGTATAAACTTTAATAAGGCTAATGTTACCATTACAAAATAGCAAATACACACCAAAGACTGCATACACACATATACCCTCCCATAAAAACACTATGGAGCCGGCTAGTGTCTGGGGAAAACAACGTCCTGATTGGACTGCACTCCAATTGAATCAAAATTTATGCACACTTATTTCTTCAGGCCCAGAGAAAACTATGGCATCCAACAAACTCCCGGGAAAAAAAGTCCACAAGTGTATAAGACATCAATCCCGTGCGCACTTGCATGCACGGGCACGTCGTACGTCTAATGCGCCACCCTGCTCTTTCCTCACTGAGCTTGTGAGAGACTGACTGGCCCCATGCATTGTGGAGGCTTAATTATTAAAAGGAGGCAGAGAGGGGCAGGCATAGGTGGAGATAGGGGGC
>NC_090647.1:107781886-107791886 GCF_040937935.1 Hyperolius riggenbachi | reverse complement strand
ATAGATAGATAGATAGATAGATAGATAGATAGATAGATAGATAGATAGATAGATAGCCGACAAGCATATGCACTACCTTAGGCCACTTCCCTTTGTACTAAGACCAAATTGCACTCCTACTAGGTATCCTAAAACACACTGGCTCTATATATTTGCTACATACTACCCCTCTTCTTGTTCCCCCCCATTCCCTTTAGATTGTAAGCTCGCAAGGGCAGGGCTCTCTCCCCCTTTTGTGTCTTGATAACCATTATACATTTTATTCATCATGTTAATTTTATCACTGTCATTACCAATTCTATAATTTGTATTTTGTATCATTCTTTGTATTTTGTCACTAATTACGTATCTTGTATATTGGTGTACACCATTGTCTGTATTATGTACCACATGTTTGTTTCTTATTTTGTACAGCGCCACGAAATATGTTGGCGCTTTATAAATCAATAATAATAATAATAATAATGGGCGGGCAGACTGACAGACAGAGGAAAAGATAGATAGATAGATATATAGATAGACAGACAGACAGACAGACAGAGAGAGAGAGAGAGCGAGAGAGAGAGACAGAGAGAGACAGAGATAGATAGATAGATAGATAGATAGATAGATAGATAGATAGATAGATAGATAGATAGATAATATGCGGAAGCAGAAAATAGAACACAAGGAAATAGGAGCCAATCTGGTGTAGTATTTTGAGTGTAAAGTTAATGTAAGTAAACAAATAAAGGGGTACTCACACTCTTCTGGTTGCAACCAGTATAATTACATGTGAGGAAGGTTTGTCCCCACTCGGCCTTGAAGAAACAGGTATGGTCGTTTCTCCAAAAAGAAAAATAAACTTTCTGGATTTTAAATCAATAAAATCTAAAATGTCAGACCCCCAAACTGGGTATGAGCAATTGTAGCTAGTGACTGGAGACGTCCAATAAGGCCTTGTTCAAATCTAAAATCGCAATCACTGACGCCAGCATTTTGCGATTTTGTGCCCGATTATTTTTAGCGCCTCCCGGTACTTACCTACGCATTGCGATTTTTTGTAAAGCAGTTTTGTAAAGCGCTTTCGCAGAGCGATTTGTTTTTTCACTTCCTGATGCAAGTGAGGAAGTAAACTCTTCGACCCAGAATATAATAAAGACAATCTATTTATTCTTTAAAGTGCTCGGGAAATCGTTATACAAATCGCTTTTTCCAGCGTTTTGTGATTTCCCTATTCCTGCCATTATAGGCAAATCGCCCCAAAAATGGTACAGGCAGCAATTTGGTGAGCAGAACGTAATCGAACCGCTCAGATGTAAAAAAAAACACTCTCATGGGAATCAGTGCACAAGCGCTTTTAGGGCGATTTTTAAAATCGCCGGCGCTTAAAAAATCCCAAAAGCGCCTTCAGTGTGAACAAGCCCTTAAAGTGTAAGAAACTATAAACTGCTTAAATGGAAGGTAGATGTAGGATTACCTTCCATAATGACAAACATATTGCGAAATTTCATCAATTTTGTTATGCAATTGAAAATGTTGCATTTAACATTACAGTACAATTGCTTCAAATATCGTTCCCAAAAGTGATTGCGATTTAGCAAAAATCAAATCGCTGTAGTGGAAAATACTTCCACGATTCCTATTGATTTAGCAACCCTAGCGATTTAAAAATCCCTAGCGTTTTGCGATTTTCCAGTGGAAAAGGGCCCTTACCCTTAGGCCTGGAACCCACTGCAAAACGCAATCGCTAATTGCAAGCGCTAGCATTTTGAATGAGCAGTTTGTAAGCGGTTTAATAAGCGTTTTAGGGAGCGATTTTAAAAGGTGTATCAATTTGCCAGCAGTTGTGTAGCGATTAGCGATTAGCGTTTTAAAGTCTGATTGGTCCTTTCAATTCATTTTATTTTTGTTACAGTGTGCAGTAACTTGAAAACGCTAGCAAAATCGCTCCATGCAGGATTTGCTGAGTGATTATGCCAGCGATGATATACTTTACATTGAAGCGCTAACGCTCCCAAAATGCTGCATGTCCTGCGCTTGCGAATTTCTGAATCGCAATCGCTCCAGTTGAAGTTGTTCCATCCAGTAACAGTAGCTGAGAGTTTTTTACAAAACGCTAGTGTTTTCAAATTCTCCAAAAATGCTCTGAAAATCGCCCTTGTGGTTTCAGCCCTCAGATAGTTTATTGATAAGGATAAACTCTGGTTTGTTTGTATGTTTATTTCAGAGTACCAAAAATAAAATTAAAAGCAAATCCTAACAAAGGAAGTGTTATATAAAATGTATTACAATACAAATGTATTAAAACTATTTTCTATTTATCTGTGCCATCTGTGTAATGTCCTTCAATTCTGGTGACACACATGCTTGTGGGCATCTACCTCTGTCCTCTGTCTGCCAGTCTGTCTATACAGCCATCCATCTATCCAACTTGAATTACTATTAGTATTATTATACATCCTTCTGATGTACAGGCAGGCAATGTGTTTGACAACCAAGCTGGGTAGAAGTATGCTCTTGTTTAGAAAGACTATTACAATGTAAAGATATGCAGGAGGTTAGCAAAAAAGAAAAATACACATGGATATGTGTGTCTGCATGTAAAAGATAGATAGATAGATAGATAGATAGATAGATAGATAGATAGATAGATAGATAGATAGATAGATACCACAGCTGTATGTATTTGTTATTATACGTACTTATATTTGCCCCATACATGAGCTAGATTTCTACCTGTTAGTATTTTAGTAGGGCCAGGAAAAGATGGCTATAGAATATTTGACTTTCACATTTTTGCATGTTTATACCCTTGCTTTTTCTTATAGCGTTTCCTGTGCTTTTTATCTGTATATACGTAACTATAGGAATCTGCAGTGTAAGAAAAATATCTCACTTTTCCTTTTTATGTTCTGTCTTATAGTATGCAAATCATTCTTTTGATTCTAGTTTTTATTCACATTCATTTCTGAAGTCTCACCGGTGAGATATTTAAGCATTGAAATCGTACTGAAGGTGTTTCTGTACTTTCCAGAGTAATGCATGGTTTCCTTATTGCCTGGCTTCTAAATTAAAATATCTATACCAGACATGAGTGACGTGACTGGCCATACATATACCCCAGTAGGACTACATTACCCAGCATACCCTGAGAGCCAATCAAAACTAGTGTGGATAGCCTGGCTGACCACCTAAGTAGTCAAAAATGACTTACCTCTGTGATATAAGCTTGCTTGTGGACAATCCCGATTTTTTGGGCGACTCTTGTGTACAAAAATCCAACCTTTACTACGTGGGGATATATATATATATATATATATATATATATATATATATATATATATATATATATATATATATATATATATATATATATATATATATATATTCTACTTTTTTTAAAAAAAAATCTGGTTCCTTTCTTGGAATAGGCACTAATTAAAATTGTAGATATGATCATCAGAACACCACAAGATGTGTGTTGCTTGCGGTGGAGCGGAGGACATTCTAGCTAATTCTAGGCTAGCCTTGAACGTGACTATGCCCAGCCATAATGACCTTGACATCATAATCTTCTTAGAAGCGGATTGAAAAGACACAAGTTTGATGTTTTGTAGAGCCACAACTGGCCATCACAGTCGCTAGACGTTATAGCGTTCTGTTTATGGACAAACAAGGTGTCATTTGAAGTCTAGACAGGCAGGCTAATGACTGTCCATAAACACATGGAAGGAAATGAATGGACGTATGTCTTTTCTTCCCTTTGTGTTTAGCACTTTCAAAGAACTCAGTTGAGCAGCAGTCTGCATCCCCTTCTATGTCATTTTCCCCCTGTAATAACTCCCTGTGTCACATAGCTGTGTTAAACTGAGCAGAGTGAGGAGCTCATCCACACACAGGACCCCTGATAGCCGCAGGAGCCCACCTAAGATCTTCTGCAGAAAGGTAGGGATCACTGTGGATAGGAGTGCTTGTTGTGCAGACGGTGCTGCCAGCAGCCCATAGGAAGTGTGTGACTCGCTGACTCGCTGCTCTTTATGTGGCATTGTGGTTTTGTGTCTGATATTTGGATTGTGTTTACTACAAACGTTCCAGCAGCAGCACGCTGCTGGATCTTATGATTTGCATAAGCATTTTACTTTATACTTGATTGTTTTCTTGGCGTAGGGTTTGTATTGTGGTGCGGCGTGTCCTTAGGGTGATTGAAGGGTCTGTCTGTTAAATGAATATAAACATGAAGTATGTGCTTGCTTAGGGAATCCTGCTCTCCTGCCATTTAATGGAGAGACGGTATCCTCTGCTGGCCATGGATGGGAAGCCACAGTGGCAGCGGATGTATTATGCGTGATAAGATTAGGCTGCTTCTGAACAGCTGTTTGACAAGGTTTCTCTCTCTCTCTCTCTCCCCCTCTCTCTCTCTCTCTCCTCTCTCACTTCTATCCATCTATGCATCATATCTCTCTCTCTCTCTCTCTCTCTCTTTCTCCTCTCTCACTTCTATCCATCTCTCTCTCTCTCTCTCTCTCTCCTCTCACTTCTATTTATCTATGTATCATCTCTCTCTCTCTCTCTCTCTCTCTCTTTCTTTCTTTCTTTCTTTCTCTCTCTCTCTTCTCTTTTCTCTCTCTCTCACTTCTATTTAGAGAGAGAGAGAGATGATACATATATCATCTCTCTCTCTCTCGCTCTCTCTCTCTCTCTCTCTCACGCACGCACGCACGTCTATTTATCTATGTATCATATCTCTCTCGCTCTCACTCTTTCTCTCTCTTTTTTTCTCTTCTCTCTCTCCCCCTCCCACACTTTTCTCTCTCCCACTTTGATTACTCTCTGTTTCTATCATGTCCCCTCGTTGCTGTCACTCTTCCTGCATGTTATTGTCTCCCTCTGAGGCTGTTTCTCTTCTAATTTCACAAAATCTGTCCCCATAATTCATGGCTTGCTTTAGGGTTCGTTTATCCGTACTCGCTGTTATTATACCCCCCCCCCCCCCCCCCCCATCAGAATTGCAGCAGTCAGCAATTCTATCATCTGTTTTAATTACTGAGTGCAGAATATGTTTTTGTGCTATAGCGAGGGGCTGGGGTAAATATGTGTGTACTGCTATGCGCTGGACTCTCTCCAGCAGAAATCTCGCTGTTTAGGACATTTTTAGCTCCTGTGGAGCGGAACTTGGCAAATCTCTGATCACGAAATATTTGGACAGCTATCCTAACAGGGAAACAACACAGCAATGCTTCCCCATTGATCTCAATGTAGACCAGAATTAACGAGCCTCTCCTAAAAAAATGTGATTTGAGGTCGTAAAAGGAGGGGGAGAGGAATTGTTTGCTTATCTGCTTCACTCTACTGAAGTTTTAACAGAACCATGACAAAATGAAATACGGAAATTCACATGAGCCTCTAGTTAGTGTTGAGCTTACTGTAATTAGAAAGAGAGAGTGGGGGAGAGAGAGGGAGGAGATGGAGAGAGAGAGAGGGAGGAGATAGGGGGAGAGAGAGAGAGAGAGAGAGGGGGGGGGGGAGGGAGGGGGAGAGAGAGAGAGAGAGGGAGGGAGGGGGAGAGAGAGAGAGAGAGAGAGATCTATATATTTATCTACTATTTATATTAGTGAATTATATATCAATCTATATATCTATTTGGCTTTCTTTTTATCTAGTGAGTGTGTGTGTGTGTGTGTGTGTGTGTGTGTGCGTGCGTGCGTGCGTGCGTGCGTGCGTGCGTGCGTGCGTGTCAGATGGATAGCTCAGATGGATATAAAGTCGGGGAGAGAATTCTATCTATCTATCTATCATGTGTGTAATGGTATAATGATTGAACTATATATATATAGATATAGATATATATATATCAGTCCCTGTCTCTGTGTAGCAGTATTGTGCTAATATTGTAGGTAGGTAGGGTGTGTGTGTGTGTGTGTGTGTGTGTGTGTGTGTGTGTGTGTGTGTGTGTGTGTGTGTGTGTGTGTGTGTGTGTGTGTGTGTGTGTGTGTGTGTGTGTGTGTGTGTGTGTGTGTGTGTGTGTGTGTGTGTGTGTGTGTGTGTGTGTGTGGTGGGGTGGTGTGTGTGTGTGTGTGTGTGTGTGTCACTCAGACGGATCTGGTTAGGTTATACATAGAAGAGTCGGGGGGAGAGAGAGAATCCTTGTATTTGCATGTGCCAGTCAATGAACATACGTATTTCTGGGTATATCTGCATTATCATTACTCTGTTATTTTACCACTACTAATCCATGCACACGCTGAAAAGCACACACACATATACACAAGTATTGCACTTTAAATTCCAAGCAAAGCAGATTCTTCTTCAGCTTAATAGCGGTTCGCAGTCTTCCTCCCATTATGGCAGAAGACTATATGCCCTTTTCCTGTGAAAGAGAGGAATTCGATGCAGAATAAAGAGAAAGAGGGGATCACAAAAGATGGTAAATAAAACGGAGCCATGATCAATAAAGGTTTACAGCTCCAAGCTATTTCTCCCTGGCAGCCCCCTGCCCCTCCCCCCACTCTGTCTCAAGGGCTCATGGAGAAATCCAGGACTCATACAAAGAGTTCCCTTTAACACCCTAGACAATGACCTTGAACTGGAGCTTTAGAATTTCATATCTTTGTTGTGTTTTAATACGAGTCTGCCGCTAGCTGCGAAGCAAACTGCAGCATTTCGGCCATTCTGCAGATATGAGTGCGCATTTTTCTGCAGTGACTGGAATGCTGAATACTAAACGATGCGGGAATATTTTATGATTGAAATGGCCTTATAAGGACAGACTGGCTCTATGTGTTCCTCTATAGGCGGCGAGTGGAGGGGGGCTCAATGGCCAGGAAATTACATTTATATCAATTCTTACATAAAACATCTTCATTGAAAAACACCAACTTGCTACTTCCAGATTCTCTTTACAAACAAAAAATAATACAAAAAATTGGTGTATTTGCCTTATTAAAACAGAAGGAAATCTGCACTAATTCAGCTATAAGTGAACATTTGTGGTTACCCACAATGCACTACTACTGAATATGCAAATTATCCCTTTTCGCCCTTGGTAAGCCAAGCAAGCATCCAGAACCGCTAGTGTATAGCAAGCCTATAGGTTTAAATTTTACACAGCCATATCAAGCCCACATGTAGACAGCCTGTTTCGGACTTTTGGTCCTCATCAGTACATGACAGGGATTGATAAGGCTGTGTGTTGTACTAATACAAAAATGTATCCCAGAAATGATTAATAGCCACTACAGATGTAGCGAGAAAGACAACAAAATATTCAATTATATATGGACAAATAAATGGTGGCAATAATATATATATATAGATACATAGATAGATAGATAGATAGATAGATAGATAGATAGATAGATAGATAGATAGATAGATAGATAGATAGATGATAGATAGATAGATAGATAGATAGATAGATAGATAGATAGATAGATAGGATAAACATTGATCTTCACACATAAGGCTGACAGTACATGATTGTGTAATTTTCTTACAGCTCAATTTTCAGAGATATTATAACTGTGTTAAATAGACCTAGCCCTCCCACAAATGCCAGATACTACTAAACTGACAGCTTCGGGTGCCAATTTCTGCCATGTCTGATATTTGCTGGCGTCTCTTGTTATTCTGAATTGTGATTGTGATACTGCAATGTTCTGTACAGGTTCTGAACAAACTGCCAACAGGAATTAGGATAAGAATTAGGTGAGCTAATTATTCAAATGTCATCAATATCTGCACTGTTATTACATAATTATATGTATGCTAAATATAGAGCTTGGTGTTTGTTTGTTTTCTTACTTTAGTGTTTTCTTAGTATATCAAAACAAAATATTGTGATACCCATACGCAGCTAGTGAGTGCCGGTTAATAGTGTTATTCTGTACATCGTTATTTTATAGAGAAAAAAACACACACACACTGTGTGTGTTTGTCTGTGTGTGTGTCATGTGTGTTGCTTGTATCTGTTAGTTGCTTTAACATGCTGGATTTGGAAAGCGTTTATGTTAGAATGTTGTTATATGATATCTAGCAGGTTAGTTGTTCAGGTAAGGCAGTCTGTGTGCATTGTTGGCAGAGAGAGATAGAGATAGATAGATAGATAGATAGATAGATAGATAGATAGATGGATGGATGGATGGATGGATGGATGGATGGATGGATGGATGGATGGATGGATGGATAGATAGATAGAGCATATAAGTGTCAGCGCCCATAGATAGATGTGTGTAGTCTGTATAGAATGTCCGAACAGTAACAAACAGTAAAGCTACTACTACTACATTACTGTGCTGTGCATAATATTTTTCATCCAGGCTAACTGTACTGCAAACTCACAATTGTCTACGGCACTATTAGTATAATATGCTAGGAAATAAAACATACACCATGCACGAACTGAAAGTACTTCCTCTCAGTCTCCTATATGATTTATTATTATTATTATTATTATTATTATTTTGAACAGTAATACATATGAACAAGTTATCAAGTGATGACAAGTTATTTATTATAATTGTTGTTGTTAATATTATTATTATTATTATTAATAATAATAATATTATTATTATTATTAATATTATTATTATTATTATTATCATCATCATCATTATTATTATTATTATTTTAAGATAGCGCAGCACTGTACAGAAGGTATTGTCGTGTCACCTAACTGTCCCTCATAGTTATCCAATATATGTGTGTGTTTGTCCCTCCCTCTCTTTCCCTCTCTCTATATATGACACATGGATTAATATAGATTAGTCAGAGATAGATAGATAGATAGATAGATAGATAGATAGATAGATAGATAGATAGATAGATACCTCAGAGGCCACCCCCCAGTGGCGTATGTGAGTCACTGTAGTATGTTACAGATATGTGATAGTATGTGCTCTGCCATTCATTGCATTACAGCTAATTAATAAAACGAATCTGTCCTCTCAGGTGATGAAGCTAATGAAACGCTAATGAGGATGTTTTCAGTGAGGGGAAAGTCTAGACACCCCTGAGGAAGCCGCCTCATTAGGGCTGCGCGTTGCGCGGGGACAGCGGGGGAGACGCACGAGGGATGCGCTGCGAGGAAAACTTCTGTTTTGTTTTGTGTTCAGCAGCCAAGAAAGGGGCGGCGCTGCCGAGGCGTCACAAGCCGCTGCCCACGTGACCGCGTGGCAGCCAATGAGGGCCGCCTCCAGGTTTGACTATGTTTAATGTCAGATGGCCATAAAGTAGAAGCTGCTGGTCAGGCCCGCGGAAATGGGAGAGCATAATCTGCTTAATCCGGGCTTTGTGGGACCGCTGGTGAATCTGCACACCGGGGACACCTTCTACTTCCCCAACTTCAGGACCTCCGGCGGCCAGCTGCCCGGCCTGCACTCCCTGTCCTACCCGCGGCGGGACAACGTGTGCTCCCTGCCCTGGCCGTCCGCAGAGCCGTGCAATGCCTACCCGCAGCCCTATCTCAGCAGCCCCATCAACCCCTCCTTCAGCAGAGCCTGCGAGCTGGGCCGGCCCGAGGACACCAAGTGCTACTACCGGGAGGAGCCCCCCAGCCTGAAGCCCCCCAGCCTGCTGCTGCCCCTAGACAATGGCGCCAGCTTCAGCCAAGACTACCCGCCGGGGGAAGCTCCATCCTGCCAGTCCCTGGAGTCCGACTCCAGCTCATCCCTCATCCAGGAGGCCAAGAGCCACCCCGGCGACACCATGGCTTCCCCGGCCAACCCAGCCAGCAGCCTGCCGGTCACGGGTAAGACTGACACACTACCTGAGCCTCATATTGTCATCACAGGGGACATGCACCTCTTATTATTGTCACAGGGGATTGGAGGGAGACCCACCGCCATAAACATGCAAATATGCCATGCAATTAGGAACCCAGCCATAGCCATCCTCACATCACTCACAGGCAATTGTCAAGTCATCAAACGGATGGGGCGAGCATTCCTGTGTGCCCTGCTGCCTGTGACATCGCCCAGTCACAGCTACAGTGACAGTAGCCACCGCATATGACAAGCTATAT